>NC_141603.1:22761620-23061620 GCF_047967505.1 Dipteris shenzhenensis | reverse complement strand
CAGTTGGCTATTCGAGTGCTCTCCAAAGAATACATAAAAATTAGTATACATCCATACAAATTTGTGACTGATTTCCAAAATCAAGGAAAGGGGATTTGAGAAGATAGAAGTGACCTTGGAAATGATCAACAAGGAGAAGGATGATGAGAGGCTGATTGCTTTGCAAGAGACTACGGAGGGAGAAGAAGAGATTCCAGCCGGACCATCTCCTCTTGTTACAAGAAGGATGAATGTTGATGCTAATGATGATGAGGATGAGGCACAGGATGAGGATGCAACTTGAGGCTTGAGCCTCAGCGGTTGTGATGCATTTCAGTTTTGTTTCCTAGATGTGGCAGCCTTTTCAGTTTGTTATATGATGTTTTCCAGCTTGCCTTTGATTTTTTGGTGTAGTACCTATAGCCTACAGGCTTCTTTCACTTTTCTAGTATCTACTACCTAAGATACTCATGTTTTGTTAGACATATATTGATATGTTGCATGGTTGTTTCCACGATAATGCATTATGACTTTGAGATTGGTTTAATGAAGTATTTAATTCATTATGAAGTAGTAATAGATGTTGATTTTCTTTGACATTTGCATGAATGTTGCTTCTTAAAAAGTTGATGATATATTTGCATCTAATTTCATTATTGTCTTTGCTTGCATCTTGTTGATCTTCTATATTGTCTCGATTGAACTTCACACATTTAAGATAGTGATTAATGAATTGGTGATCTCTTCAAGTTTATAATGAAAGTTGATGGCAATGGTTTTTCTCAAATATCTAAGTAGAGACTTTCTTGTATCTTGATGATGCACATTGTTGTGCATTTGTTCTTTGATATCTAAGTCCATTATTTGACTTGTATCTTGATGATGCACATTGTTGTGTATTTATTACAAGTTGTCAAAATTGATGTAAAATTGATTATAGGCTAATGGAAAAGTGTCATAACTGAATGCTTATATGTCTATATTATCTCCAAATCTAGATCATGCTAAAAAAGTGGAGTATCTTTTCTTACTTAGAGATCTTCATGCTTCAAGGAATCTGATTGAGCAGTGCATACTTGTGTAGTATTTGGTGACTGCTTTTGACTTGTCATCATTAAAACCATAATTTATTTTTATGTCAATCCCATTGTAATGATTAAACAATTGATTTTTCATCTCAAAAAATTTGAGTTTCTGGAAATTGTTGCTAGCATAAATGTCTTCTTTGTCGATGGTTGCCAACATGGATCAAAATTGCTAACATAAATGCCTTGTTTGTTGATGATGAAAAAATCATTGAAATCCATTGCTCTTTCAAATGAATGTGCTTGCTAAAAATCAAGTATTCTTTATTGGTTCTTTTAAGCATTGATTGTTGATGAAGTCACTTGAGCGATATTGATTGTTTTAGATAGCTTGCTAAGAGGAAGTGTTTTTCACTGGTTTTTTTCATCATCGACTATTGATGGAGTCATTTGCGTGATATTGATTGTTGAAAAGTTAAGTTGAGTGATATTAAGCGTTGTAGATAGCTTCTCGATGAAGCCATTTGGGTGATATTAATTGTTATAAAGCAAGTGTTCTTCACTAGTTCTTTTGATCATTTATAGTTGATGAAGTCATTTGAGTCATGTTGATGCTTGATGATGTCACTTGAGTGAATTGATTGTCGTAGATAGCTTCTTGATGAATAAGATGATATAATCTCTTTGTTGTTGTAGATGTTGTTTATAGAGACAAACATTACTTCTCTTGACATTGCACAAATTGAGTAAGTTGCACATAAAAGTAGGTTTAGGTCAATCATTGATGAAATCTTGAAAGTATCTATCTCAAGTATAGAATTTGAGCTTGATGTGCACGAATTAAAAGAATTTAATCAATGTGAGTTGCCCTTTGTTGGATGTTCCACCGATGAATCAAGCTGATTTTTCAATGCTTGAAATGTCAATTGAGCTGCATAAGTTGATTGATCTTACTCTTTTTGTCGCAAAATTCTTTTAATTGATATTGAAATGAGTTGATGGTCCTTGCTAATGTGGATTTCATGAGCTTGTTTTTGCGTTGATGTTGAAACTCTTGAATTGTTGATGTCATTGATAAAAAATGCTACTTTGTCGATGAAGTGTTTCCCCTTGAGTAATATTTTGCTAAATTGCCCAATGAGCTAAAGAATTATGCATATTCTCCTTGAATGGTTTAGTGTGTTGGTGAAGTTACATCCAATTATAATAAGTGATGGGAACTATTGCTTAGTTTGGGTCTTGAAATCATGTCTAAAAGGGGTTAACTATGCTAAAAATTTGGTGAAAATCATGATCTTTCAATATTTGGAATGTAGGATTTGACCAAAGTCAATGGAGAATGGCCTTGAACACTTGAATACATGGTGGAAAACAAATGGGCAAGGAAGGCTTACAATGGATGTAGTAGTAGTAGCTGATGTGTATTTGGGAATGAGATATCGAATGAACCATGTTTGAAGAAAACCACAATTGGAAAAATAGTGTGCTTGGTGGTGCAGTAACAAGATCTCTATAGTAATGATAAAATGACTGAGGATACTGTGACGCCAAAAATTGATATTTTTTATTTGGCATTGGTATTGTTTTCTTCTATGTTTGATAAGAGTTTGAGTATCAAGTGATAGCGTAGCGGCTCTCACTTATTTCTATTTTCTAAGATATTGTATGGGATTGAGAGGATGAGTGGAATGGATCATTGTAAATACCATGTGTATGAATGATAAATACCTTGGTATGGGGTGAGAGTTATTTGTGTATGGGATATAATGGGGTTTTTAGAAAATAGGAAGAGTGAGTCATATAAAGAGGTGGGCTCATGTCCATGTGTTCCAATAATATAAGAGAGGCCACATGCCAAGCATGTGGAAGGCATGTGGAGGAGTGTGGAGTCAAGAGGAATCCTTTTAGAATTCCTATGTGGAATAAGGATGGAAAAGAGAGGGTCCCTATGGGCTCCATGTGGGGAGACTCTTAACTTTCTCAATATTTTAAGAGTCTTGAGCATCTTTTGATGGGACACATGGCAAGAGTAGCCAAAAAGGACATGGATGGTGACATATGGGTGATGGATGGGGAAAGGAATCTACAGGCAGCAATTGTAAATGGGTGGAGGGTGACAAAATCTCTATAAAAGGAGCCCTCCTCTCCCTTATTCCAGCATCTCTTCCACCATTAGGCCTCATGTTGCTATAGCTCTAGTCTCCTTAAGCCTCTTCCATGAGCCTCCTCTCCCTTTTGTAGATATTCTCTTATGTAGACTCTTGAATCCATCTCTCTAGTTCATTCTCTCTCTATGAGTAGTCTTGGAGCTTCTGCTCCCTCTTGTACGTATGAAACCTCTTCTTCTCCCTTGTGTTTGTAGTATTTTGAGTTGCATTGGAGTGGAGTCTCACTCTATTGGTAATGAAGGTCACTTCAGGTTCTCTCTCTTGAGTGTCTCTTCCCTTTTTCCATTGTTTTCTCTTCCAAAGTGCTCAAAAGTGTTGTCTATTCGGCCGCTCATTGCGCATACATGGTTTATCTATTTCCCAAGCCACAAAGGGGGTTCTTCCTTCCCTCCTTAGGAAATCTTCCTTCCCTCCTTAGGCAACCTCTATGGGACTTTGGATCGTTGATGAATTCTAAGCATGGAGTGTTGAGAGTTGTGGTGCCATGAGCACATGTAGAGCAAAGGTATGAGTAAAGGGCAAGCTGCTACATGGCATGGAGGAGATATCCCACATGTGAGCAAGCATATGGATGTAACTACCCTCACCTATAAAAGGGAGGTTCATTTGAAGTAATATCAATCAAGCACTTTGCACTATCTCAAGATTCTCTTTATGAGTCCAAGCTAATCTATCTTGGAACCTAATTGACTTGAGGTACATGTCATGAGCACTCTCTTCATCATGTTTGCACTTAGGTTGCATCCTCCTTAGATTAGTGTTGTATTAGGATGTTTTCTCAGTGACTAGGAGAGCTCGATCCCCCGATTTGACATGGTATCAGAGCCTAGGTCTAGTCTCCTAGATTAGTTGTAGGCATGTTTTAGGAGCTCATGTTTTTCTCCTAGGTTAGTTTTAGTTTTAGATTGAGAACAAATTTTCGTCCCTTGAGAGAGATATTTTCCGTCCATCCATTTCTTGAGAGATTGTGAGAGATCTTCTTTCGAGAGGGAGAGTTCCTTCCATCTTCGTGATCTTGTGAGTTTGAGAGTTTGTGAGAGCTTTTGAGAGCTCCTCATGAGAGGTTGTCTCTTGAGAGAATTCTTTAGCTTGAGTTTTAGCTTGAGTTTGAGAGACTGTTCTCTTTTGTGATTTGTTTTGTTGACACATTCTTCATGGAAAGAGTTACTTTCTTCAAGAGCTATGTATGCCGACTTCTCTAACAACGCAAGTAGCTGACTTGCAAGACATCTCCATCAATGTGCATCTTCAAAGGCTCCTCCCATACTTTAAGCCTCACGGGCTCATGGTAGCAGCACCCACAAAGGACTGGTCTTGCAACAACGTGCACCACCTCCTACAGCAACTAAGGCTTTGAGGAACAGCCCAGCAACTGCTGGCCACCTCTAGCTACAACCACCATCAACGCTAGCGCCTCCCCAGCGGCTCCATCAACCTGCACATGAACCTCCTATAGCAGCTCTAGGAACCAAACACATAGCCCACTCGTCAATAAGCAGAAGCCAGCGACCACTGCTCCGACGGCTCTCCTACTGACAAAACAAGCTGCAACGTCCAAGCCTCACAGACATTCGACAACCAAATGCCTAGCCAAGCAGTGGCACCCTCTAGTAGCTCTCCATCTCTAGTGCCCTCTAGCACCTCTATAGTCAGAAGACGAGCGACTCCCTTTTCCGCATGTTCTCCAGAACACAGAGTATTCGGTGAATCGAGAAGCGCTCTAGAGACGGGTTGCAGATCGCGCTCGACTAGCAGATCGCCCCCAGAGATGAACACATTTTTGCGAATAGGCACCACTTAGGTAATCCAATATAATTCGTAGGTTGTTGAATTCGCCGCAGGATTTTCATCACCGAACAGATTGAAGTGCAGTCATCGATGGCAGCCTTAGCAGAGCCTCTACTCTTCTTTCTGAGTGAACTCTCTCTCTCCCTGACCTTGGAACACAAAGCATCTAGCTCGTTGCGACCTCGGCTTCACCAACAGCTCCATCAAACTACAACGCTCTAGACTCCTGCCCACCGCTTCGCCATCATCTTGCGTTCTAGAGAAAGCTTCAAAGCTTTTTTTTTTCTAAGGTTGTAAACCTTAAGACACGTGGCAGCAGATGTCAAAGACACGTGGAAGGATAACATTAAACCTTGGTTAAGTTCATTTGACCCAAGGTGTGCAAGGATAAGGATACGTGGCAAATAAGGCCTTTAACTGTGGTTAAGTTCAACCTTGGTTAAGTTTATAGTTAGGTTCAGTTTAGTTGGACCATGGTTAAGTTTAGCTAACCTTGAGTTCAAAAAGTTTGGTTCAGTTACAGGTTGGTTGAGTTTCAGTTTGGTTAAAGTTGTGCCACATAAGCATGCACAGTCAGTAGTGCCACCTTAGCACAGTGACCCCTTGCCAAGCACAGTTCTGCAAGCAGCATATGAATGCCTGTGACACATCATCAAAGCCCCTCTTCTTCACAAGAACTTCGACAAGCTGTAACTTCCAATACAGGAAGAATTTGTATGTGCTCCAAAAAGGAAAAATGATTGTCTTTTCAAGCTCTGCGCGTCTATCAAGTCAGAATCATTGTTAGCAATTAGACAATGCGATTGAAGCAAAATAAAGCTCATGGTAAGACCTTTGCAACAAATGGAAAAGTGACGCATGAATGCAATAAGCATGCCAAAAGCACAAGTGCATGAGATGACCATAGCACATAGCATGGCATCCACACATAAAGCATTAAGGCACATGGAAGAACAAAGCATCATGCATCAAGCTACGTCAAGAGAAGAAGCGAATGCCATCGACAAACAAAAACCTTGCCAACCTTGCCTATATTTTGTAAATCAAACCTCACCACCTAAGAGTAGCCATGTAGGCACCCAGGGGATGATTTGATCTTGTAACTCACATCTGACCACCTTGCAGTAGCCAAAGGATCATGGCACCAAGGGGAGGTGTTGAGAGTTGTGGTGCCATGAGCACATGTAGAGCAAAGGTTTGAGTAAAGGGCAAGCTGCCACATGGCATGGAGGAGATATCCCACATGTGAGCCAGCATGACTCCTTTTTCAATATTCATCTACAATGGAGTAAAGCTTTGTAGAAAAATTAACATTAGAAGGGAGGTTCATTTGAAGTAATATCAATCAAGCACTTTGCACTATCTCAAGATTCTCTTTATGAGTCCAAGCTAATCTATCTTGGAACCTAATTGACTTGAGGTACATGTCATGAGCACTCTCTTCATCATGTTTGCACTTAGGTTGCATCCTCCTTAGATTAGTGTTGTATTAGGATGTTTTCTTAGTGACTAGGAGAGCTCGATCCCACGATTTGACATGGAGGTAATATTCTCCCAAGTCGGCACCAGTAGAAGGAGTAGGTGTTTTTTCATGACAGTTTGACCCCCTGTCAGTATTTTGCTCATAACTTTTCGCTCGGTGGTCCGATTTGGACGAAACTTATATCAACGCGAAGCTCTCTTTAAGGAGCATCATGCTACTTCAGTTATTGATTTACATGTCAAACCAAAAATCTATGACTCTGTGCGTGTGACTATTTCTTTTTCAGACAGTTTTTACCCCCGTTCAATAAACTGCCTATATCTTTTCAACTGCTTCTCTGTTTCTTATGAAACTTATATAAGAGCGAAGCCCATTTTAAGGTGCATCTTGATAAGTGTTTGAATATTTGATATTATGCCTTTGGTGAAAGTTATAGGTCTCTCTGTCTTATGATATTTTGTAGAGTGTTTTGAGGTAATTGTAAAGGTATCTATGAAGGAGGTGCAATGTTTTCCCGGAACCTACCCATCTGACCCAATCAGCCCCTTCAAACTCCTCGATATATATCAGTTCATGTCATGTTGAGCCGCAAGATCTTCTTTCAACAACGTATCGCTCTTCTCTTTGTTGGCACAGACCGGCTTGCTAAGATTATGGCCTCCGCTGATCCTTTCCTTCTCCCTATGCTTGGGTACAACATCATTGGGATGTTACCATCTTCATTCTCATATAAGGGAGGATAGTATGGTGTGGTCTCTTCATATAAAAGCTTCTTTTTAATGTCCCTTTCCCAGTGATGAATATCTCTATCACTCAGTTCGAAAGCAATAGGAAGTGAAGAGGTGCGTGAAGTTTATTACCCCCAACTTCATGTCACAGTATTATCACTAAAGTGTCAATCACTACTACATCTAAATCACATATCTTGCCATTCCATCATCTCTAGATGAGGCACATTTTGAAAGAGGCCATAATCTCACCCTAAAAGAGATTGTGTTATTGTTTTCTCCCTTACTATACAAAATGGTGGATTCCTCAGTGTGTGCTTGTGCGTATGTACATGTGTGTGTGTGTGTGTGTGTGTTTGAGCATGCATGTGCTTGTGCATGCGTGCGTGCGTGAGTGTTTGTAAATCTTGCCTAGCTACCATGGTTCATAGCTGTGGTACAACCAAACCATCACAAGGAGGGAAATAGTCCCTCCATGTGTATGGGTTGGACCATTTCCCTAAAGTGTTAGAGTATAAAGAGTATTCTCCTCGGGGGGTACACTACTAGAAACCCTATATATCACTTGTGTACAAAGGGTTTTAAAAAACTCCCTTAACTAAAATTTCACCCCAATAAAAACACCCCTCTTTACTTATGAGCTAAGTGATTTTTTTCAAAAATTGAATTGAAAACCCCCTTTTGTTATTGTAATTCTATTAAATTTTTTCAAAAAGTTGAATTAGAATACCCCTCCCTTTGAATGCACGTGGTACACTCATTTTTTTCTGGTAAACTCCTTGAGGTATTCTCCTAGGCATTGTGCCTCAATCACATGCTATCGAGGATTTAAAGAGTAGAAGTGCTAGACTGTAAATGTATCCTCCCCCCAGTATAGGCCATCAAGGATCATAGGGTATAACTGTAGGAGTATAAAGGGCTTGTCCTACTTCTAAGATAGTTTTCTTGATCACCATTATTAATGAAAGAAAAACAACCTTCAAGCAAATAAACATTGTCATCTATTATCAATGTTGTGATTGGAAATTTGAGTTTGATGCTTGGGTTTTATTGGTTATCAGAATAAAAACATAGGGTAGACTATGTAGAACATAATCTAAGCAAAATGTGATAGGGTGTATGATTGCAAATGTGGCAAGGGCAACAGGCTACTCAACAAGGAGGGTCAAAGAGCATGAAATATAGCAAGGGGGTATGACAAACCAATGAGAAAGAAATTCATGAATGAAAGAAGAGGAAGGGGTGCCCCTTGTTTTTGTTTTTCTTCTTGTTAGGTCAATGTCACATTTGTGTCTTCCTCAAGGTTTGGGAAGTTTGCAATCTAAGCACAAAGTGAAACCATTGGAGAAATCACTAGAGCTACCATTTTAACCAAAGCGTTATTGAGACAAGGTCTATGGTTGTTGTATCTAAGTCAAGACTCTGAAGGGGGAGAAGTGTAAAGTGGAGAGTAGGTGAAGGAAAAATGCGAGGAGGATGAGACTTCATCAAAATTTTACAAAGGTCAAGAAGACATCCTCTCCTCTCCTACAAGTAGGTTTTCATTAGCTGCTACTTGGTTAGGGTTGGTGACTAGTTTATAGCATCTACCTAAATGCAAGCCAATGTGGTTGTTGCTACCTCTAGTATGCTAACAACAACCTTGGTTTCCTACCAATTTTAGCTTCTACACCCATTTTACTCCATATTTCTCATTTTATCTTGATCATGTCCCTTGCATTGTCCATATTCTCTCTAATTTGCTATACCAAGTGTCTATGTCCTTTCTATTGCTTATTACAGATCATACATTGCTTCTATTCCATCTCTCTCTTTCCTAACGACTCTTGCATCCTCAATGACTTTTGCATCTTCTATGTACACTTACATTTTCATTGGTAATGCCTTCACAACGTTCAACATTTTCCACACTTTCTATGCATGCTCCATCTCCTTTTGCACCCCTTTTTCATTGGTAGTTTAGCTAGCACCTTCAACACCTCCATGCACTCTCCATTTATGTTTGCATTGGTAGTGAATTTGTGCACTAGTATGGTCTCCCCCAATGGTATTTTCCTCCCCTAGGTCTTTCCACCATATGTCCCCATGGAACCATTCGA
Source organism: Dipteris shenzhenensis (assembly GCF_047967505.1). Taxonomy (NCBI): domain Eukaryota; kingdom Viridiplantae; phylum Streptophyta; class Polypodiopsida; order Gleicheniales; family Dipteridaceae; genus Dipteris; species Dipteris shenzhenensis. The sequence continues at coordinate 23,052,350 of NC_141603.1, read as the reverse complement.
TTAGGGGGTGCTTTAACGTTTGCAACAAGTTCAAACCCTAGAGTGGTAAGAGATAGTTCTCAATTCCATAGAGAGAGTCCAACTACACGAGTATGCAAAAGTATGTGTAAGAGAGTTTCCCATAGCCTAAAAAGCCAAGGGATTTGAAAGGCCTTGAGAATTATCATGCCATCTTACATACTTTTCTGGAAGATACAATCATTCCCTATTGAGCATTTTCAGACATGGTGGGACCTTGAGATTGCTTTCTCTCGGATCGTTAAGATAGAAAAGTTTAAAAATACAATTTATTGACTCCTCTCCTTGTAACTAAGACTCTAGGATCATCAATTCAATAATGTTAATCACCCCCCCTGTAAACATCATTGCAACCTTACTATACATCATGGTGGTAAGACTGACCAAGAGTAAAATACAGATCTATATTAAAATTAGTAGAGATAGTAGACTAGGTTCTTTAAAAGTTTGTCATAACTCAACTTTGATTTGGAAAAAAACAAGAGGGATAAAAATTCTCATTCAACACCTTCCCTCAACATTATGATCACGAAGTTCACGCCCCCTTAATATGATATTTCAAGAAGGATTGAACATTACATTCCATCACACCCCTTAGTGGGAATGAAGTTCCTCTAAGCCAAACTAATAGGTTGATAATGTTCCTCAAAAAGCACTTTTTGAGTGGTTTGTTAAATATTTTTGCAACATTACGCTCTTAGAAAAATAATCGTGTGGATATGTACCGTATGGAGCAAAAAACATGTAATATATTCTCAAATTGGGTTTTGGAAGTTGCTAGTGTTGATGATGTCACACAAAAAAATACACAAATTCTTTGATAGCTCCAAATGTTTCATAGCTAGTTGAATGTATTTTCTAAGGCCTGAATGTAATTGTTGAATAAGTATTTTATAGTGCTGTAAAGTTTCACCTCAAAATTATAGTAAGTTGACCAGCATCCATGAACTCACAAACTAACAAGCATATAATTTATTTGATAGTGCTTCTGAGAACAATCCAATTCCATTATATTCTATGAGGAAAATTGAACGGGACCAATATTGCATTTGACAACCTCCCATACTTTCTGTCACTAGACCCCTCTCATTAAAAAAAAGTGAGGGAGATCTTTTTAACTTCTAAGGCACCTATAGCATACCCCATCACATTGCCCTACCACATGAGTCTTGCTTTTAGACCTAAAATTTGCATGTATTATCAATAACAAAAAGCAAGATTGTTTCTCAAGTATCCTTTCATCCATACTAAGGCCCCAAACTTTGAATGGCTCTTATATGTGCCATTTTCATTTAGATACTAGATAAGGTGTGCCCCTCCTAGAACTGGGACTGGAAAAAGATGAACCTGAGAAATAAATCTGCATTGCTTTACCTATGCACTCTACCTCCCATACATATGAGTGCATTTCCCTTAGACTTATCCTATCATGGATAAGTTGAAGGTCAAAACCATGACATTCATACTCAGCCTAATTTATTTGATCTATTTTTTGGCCTTATGGAATCTCATTTTAAAAAATCATTCTAGATTTTAGCCCCCCTTTCATTTAGCTAAAGAGTTCCCTTAACGGAGCAGCCCCACAAAGGATTATATTTCCAAGTCATGGAGAACTAGATGAAATATAATCGGTGAATATCCCAGTCTTCCTAGGAAATCTTTTCCAATGCAGATATTGTTTGATGGATTACCAAGCTTTTCATAGAGGCATCCATAACTCAACCTTTTGTGTTGCATGGTTCCTCTCTAAAGATTACCAAATAACTTTGAATAAAATTTCCAATATTTGCATCTAAGAAACCTTAGTTTTCTATAGATTTCTTCTAATCAATGCTAAAAGAAATGTGTCTTGTCTTTCTATGAACTTGTGAATCCATTGTCCTATGAATCTTCTAACATAAATACAAATTTGTGATGTTTCTCTTGTTGTAGACCAATCAAGTTAAAAATCAAGCAGCCCATTAATGACTATGACCCTTTAGGTTCCTCTCCTTTTCAAACTCATACCAAGCTGACCAAGAAAAGTAGGTCCAGAGCTTCTTCACCTATAGCTCAAAATAATCTCTTTGTGCATGGAGGTTAGCAAAGAGGGATGCTTAGATAAAGACACCTAGTCATCAAAAGTGTTGGCAGTAGAGTAGTCCCCCCAAGAAGGCCCCCAATATATTTTTGAGGTCACCCACTAGTACCCTCACAATATGTGGTATTTGGAGAATAAGGACAATGCGTTATTATCGTTTTTGTTAAGGGGTTTTATTTTCTCTAAGAATGAGAAGAGTTATAAGTGTTGTGGTCTTGTAAGGTCACTCACTTACAGTGAGGATGAAAATGATTTTGTAGCCTTTTAGTTTCAAAGGATGTGGGCTCAACTATCAAGGAGATATAAATAATAGAGATCAATTGTGATTTTGACAAGATTAAGCCTACCTAATTGAAAGAAGATGTAAAGGAAACAACAAGGACCAACTCCAACCTCTTGCCAAAATTGGTCCCTTACACTTTTTCAAAGAAGGTGTCAATGGAGATACAAAGAAAGAAGTCCTCCCTTATAGGCTGAGAACAAGAAGATGACCAAGACTAACTCCTCACCTTGGCTAGTAGAGGGAAATGCAAAGGGGGTAGTTAAGAAAAAAAATCAAACTCAATGAATTAGGATTCTAACTTAGCACCAAGATTAAAGGATGTGGTGTTCTTGGCATGCAACAGACTTTAGGCATAGTTGATACTAAACATAATGTTTTAAGAGAGTGGATAAACAATACAAAGCTTGTTGATGCTAAGACATTCCTAATTCAGACAAGGAAGCTTATTTGGCCTCCTATGGACCCAAACATCTTGAAAACAGACCACCTCACCATCTACATGTGTCACATCTAAAGTCAAAGATGAAGATAAACCCTTTTGCTAATGTGGTCCCATTTTGGTCATGGTGGATCTAGCTCAATTTCCTATAATAAGATCAGTTTTAAACTGACCAAAACAAATACGTATGCTTATTTTGTTATTGGAGGGTGTCATAGTGTAGAGGCTAGGAGACAATTATGCCCTAAGTATCCTAACTCCCCACATTTTAAAATATATGCTGGTCTAACTAGGGAAGAAACTAACCTTTTTGGCGTGGGATCACAACAAAGACAATGAATACCAATAGGGTATGACATTTATTTAGAGAATCTATTTCTTCCACAATGAATACCTAGACTTCATGAGAATTATTGAGAAGGTCACTCTTCAATTTAGGATTCATTGTTGCCAAGAAGTAGTTTTAGTTTTTGACGAAACAAAATGTTTTGATGCCATGAGGAGGTACAATAAATTTTTTTAATTGGCATTCAGATTAGGACCAATATGGGATTTACAAGATGAAATATTTGACATGTGGGAAAAGGGGGAAGGGAAGGGGCAGAAGCAAATGAAGGGCAAAGATGATCCCAATATCATTTTTAAAGGACAAAGCAAAAGAAGTGATGTGTGTATCAAAGCTTTATAAAAGGATATGAAAATCACAGTTTGGAGATCTATGCAAGGAATAAAGGTCATCCTTTCAACATTGGCTTAGATCAAGGCATGAGAATTGACCCTTGATGGAATATCTTCAAAAAAACATTCAATTTTTTGAAGAGTAAGCACCTATGCTCATTTTCTAAATAAATTTATTTTATATATGTTTTTAAGATTTGTAATATAATTCAATGTATCTTTTTTAATGCAACCATAAGATTTACATGAAAATGCAAGAGCAAATGATGGTCTGACTCAATGTACAATCTTGGGGATAGGGATCTAGTAACAGATTATCCAATCTCTAGTGCATTTGAGCCTCTGAATCCATTCTTTATTGCAGTCAAGAAATAGTAAGTATATCATCAAATATCTTATTTGAAAAGGTTATATAATTGAAGCATAGCATTGTCTAATTTTTCTGTTGTTTATAATGCAAAAAACTAGAGCAAAATCTAATAGCTTGGACTTTCCTTGTCCAAAGCAATTTTCAAGCCCATATTGAAACAGTAGGGATTGAAAACAAGAGGAGAGATGGTCTCCTTATTTTAGAGAAGGATGCCAACATGAAAAGCTTTAGCCCTCTCTCTGACCCTAAGGGTCAATTATTACAATGTCTTTGCTATGATATGAAAGATTTTGTAGCTAATGTCCCTAAATGTGGCTATAAGTTAGCTATAGCTAGCATTCCCTATGGTTTTAAATTCAAGGGAAGTGTCAATGATATTGAGATCTAGGACACAAATAGATAGATGCCATGGTGTCAACAGTCAAGGCACATAACGAGCACATAACACATCTCATGTGTGGAGCTTTATTATTTTTCATAAGCAGCATCAGTTGCACAAGCTCTAATGGATCATACCCATTCATGGGAGAAGATTATATGGTAAATTCTCAGAACTTTGACCATGAATTTTAGTATACTGAGATTTATTATGACACCTTTGAATATATTATGCTATTTTCTTTCATTAATTTGCTTAATAGGGTAAAGGCCAATCTAAAGCATGTACCAGGAAATAGATGGTACATGCTGTTTATTGGATACTTTTCCATAATGGAGAACTGTAGAATTGTTTTACATTCTCCTCGTAGAAACTATAATAGTGTGTTTCATTTTCTTCCTATCACTCAAAACTTTTAGGTATATTGGTAGTAACAAATCCGCCATTAATCTATACTAGAAGCCACAATGTTTGATATATAAGATTTTGAATTTGTTTACAGTGCAAGATTATTGGGTTTGTGACTTTTTTGGTGGGATAGGAATAACCACTGTTTCTTGCTTTACAAAAGTATATAAACTATATTTCTATTGTGAAGGATACTATGCAAGCTACATTAATCTTGCACAGTGTCTGTGCAATCAATGATCTTCTTGATGTTGATAAGGAAGTTGGAGCAAAATACAATAGTGATGACAATGCAACAATGCAAATGGCATCTAGAGAGACCCAGCCTACCTTTAATAATGAAGAATCTAAGCTCATAGAGCTCTTTGAGGAAGCCGCCTTAAGGGGTTGTCCCTGATTCTATAGTGCAAGAAAATTAACAATCTATTGAGAAGCCTATAGATTAGTTGTATGACATTTAAGATGTGAAATCTTTCATTTGATAGAATACATATTTGGTGTATGACATTATACTCTTTTATTTAATGTGAGATATCTTTTCTTTCTTCACAGTATTTAATTGTCATGGTAATTAATTTTTTGAAATTCTTGTTCAATTATTATCTCTTCACTTTGTGCATAATAATTTAAAGAAAATAAATGAGACTATTTATTGTATTAAGTTTGTAAGCTTTAACTTATTAGACGAGGCTTCCTTTTTCCTTCCTTATATATTGTTTATGTGTCATTATAATCAAGTTTTTTACAAATCTTGATTATTGAATTATTTATAGTAGATATGGATCTCTTTGCTGGTTGTGGAGCTTAGGATGAAGTTTAAAGTTGTCCTTTACTTTGAATTTTACTAGGACATTACTCTATTATTCATGAAACCATATTACTAGGACATTACTCTATTACTCTATTACTAGGAATTTTACTAGGACATTACTCTATTACTTCATGCCATTACCTGAGCCTTTGAGCATGATTATGGAAGAGGGTGTCAGGGTCTCATTGAAGCTCCCCTACCATTGGATTCTCCTTATATGGTTTCCTAGTAGTAGATCCCCTTTCCTAAACTGATAAGTATATGCAAGTGGGGCAAGTTTATTATGGTAAGAGGGAAATTTCACTCTTAAATACTCTCTTATTGCATACCCAAACCCCCCTCTCCCAAGCGCGCGCACACACACACACATCCCCTTAAGGATGCTTGTGATCTTGGAGTTATCGATATTTGGATAACCCATGCAATGATTACTGGCTTTGATCCCATGTCATTGAAAGAAATACCTATTGATTTCTTATGCCCTCTAGTGGATTAAACATATTATATTTTACTCTACATGTTTGATAATGAAAAGATGGTATCTCTTGGCTCTAACGGGGGTAGACTTTACCAAGACAGTATTCTAGAGCACCTACTTTGACCCGTGGAAGCTAGGCATCCCCCTAAAGATCTTTTAGCCCAGGAAGAAAAGCATGGGTTATATTCAATACGTATCTTTTGGACCCTAGGTATCTTTTGGACCACCACTTCATAGGGTGACACTTGGACCCCTAGGTCTATCCACTTAGTCATGGAGCTCGTCGAAGTACTTCTTAGACCTTGATGCTCAAGTAGAAGCCTCCTAAATCCCTCCACGGAGGGTTGGGAACACATGGGGTAATGGCTACCTTCTAAGCCCAAGGGTAAGAAATATTCTAGTAAATATTCTCGCTTGGATGAGAGAGACAGGACTAATAAGGGACATTGATATTGACTTAGTACTTGGGCGTGTAGCTCAAGGAAGAAATCTCTAGTTAATTGGAGATTGATTGGACTGTGGTTCCAAGAATGATCATAAAAGATCACGAGGACCAATACAGAGTTGGAAAGGATGGGGAAGCCTATTACACAATTGCGTGTAATTGAACTGCAAGATATAGACGTGAGCGAGTACATCTCCACCTTCCTTCAAACAACCTCCCTAATCTTTTGAGTCGATGGCCCTCCGAGCTCCCTGCATGGAGAAACAAGGACATGACCATGAAGAGAGGGATGAGTAGCATTAAAATATACTTATCTTTGTGTGTTGGAAGCTTGGGGATAGATATCGGGGTGTATGGTTTGTCATTTTTTGTGTGCAGGGGACTAGCGCGATCGAGACTGAAAAATGACAAAATTGTTATGGACAAAAGATTGTAAGCAATTATAAGCGATGGTGTTTGAACCTGCAACCTCTGAGTTCTCCTTGTAAGCCTCTACCACTGCACTATCACATGCTTGCATGCAGAAATTTATAGTCATATGTTTATAAACATATGACTAGAAACAATTGTTTATAATTGCCAGACCGACATCGTGAAAATCCACTGGCCTGCATGGGTCCCTCCTCCACCCACCTTATACAAACTATACCCCCCAAATCTATCCTAATCCGTGTTGGAAACAATGAACTTCATTCTTCACGGCGGCTAAATGAAGCTCTGCACTAGAGAAAAACCTTCGAGATGAAGGGACCTTACCTTCAAGCTCAGGTGAGGATTCTTATAGACCTTCATGCATTGGCACGCTTTTTCAAATATGATTTTCGTGCTTCTACTTTGGATGACTATGCCAATAGATACATCTGAGCTAGAGACTCCACCCGAAAAGGCTCATGAATATGTAGATACACTCATTGCCAGCACTAGACTTTGTTCTTTCAACCTTGTGACCACGCTCCAAATTTGTTCTATTAACCATCTCTTCAAAGTCGGCTACAGAGCTATCCATCTAATATGGAGCTAGTTCCTCCTTGTTTGACTCGACGTATTACTTCGATGTTGCCCAAATAGGATCAGAGCATCCTGTAGTTCAATATTCATGATAGCCAGACGAGGCTTAGGTCCAAAATGAGCCATAGGATTCTAGTAACACAACATGGCCTGATTTCCCTCTACTCCTCTATCATAGTCGACCCTGAGCAATTTGTTCTATCAACCTTGTGCCCACACTCCAAACTACCAGAAGTTGATGATGAAAATAAAAGAATGTGGGAGCGGCCCAACCTTGTGGTTTGACCACACAATGATCTAGTTCACAGTGAATAATCTAACTACTTTCTTCCCAGGGATAACTTTGAAGGTGTCCTTTAAATTATTTTTAATGTTTATGGAGACTATTAATATGGTGTTGTTTGGGAAGGCCTCCATCAAATTTTTCTACATGAGGAAATTCATTCTTACCACTTTGAAGAACTTGGAAAAGGACATAATGTTGCCTTTTATTCCACAAAATTAAACTATGGTTTACTCTTATGGTGGTGAAGGAATAATACGGATACCAGAGGGGACCAGCTTTAGGAATGTGGGCCCCGTGAAAAGAGAGCGACTTTCATCAAGGGGCAACATGGTTAGAGGAAGGGCATCATGTGGTTCCTTGGCATATTCTATGATTCAAACTACTATTTTGAGGAGAAATGAATGGCAACCTCAAGCAAAATTTTTAGTCCACCTTGATAGTGCAAAATCTCACATAAAAGCATCCAAGATTTTGAGTGGTGGAAAGACGATGTTAGTTATGCACAATGCAACTAGCAGGATGCTAATTAAACACATACTCTATGATGATTCGTATTGAGTGCTTGTAGATACATGACTTAGCCCTAAGATGAGTTGCTTCTCCACCCCATGGCAGTCTATCTTTTCTCACTCTGAAAAAAAACAAAGCATTGGTTTCATCCACATTTTATTAAAAAACCCTTCATTTGAATAATTTTTTGTAAAAAAGTTGCTATACTGGTTCTTGCGTAGGGTGGGATTCTTTGAATTCAATGTTTTAATCAAGCATTTAATTTTTGGATGAATTTTTAGGCATGACCTTGGTGCTACTCTATACAATCCTTGGTTAAGTTTTAAGAGGGGATTGAACAACTATGTCACTATCAGGAACTAAGATTAAGGAAATTCACTAAAAGGCCCTCGGACCATGTAGTGTTGTTGGACCTTTGGTTAACTTTTAAGGAGGGGAATGAAAAATTTGTAACTGTCAGGAACTAAGCTTAGGAAATTGACTAAAAGGCCCTGGAACCATGTAGTGTCGCTGGATAGTGGGCTGATGCAACACAAGAAAGTAAGGGCAAAAATATGAAAAGTGTTGAACCATATTCCAAGGATGCATGGGCACAAGTTACTTCATAACTCTAAAAACTTGATCATGAATTGTTGATGTGCTTGTTACATGAGTTTGAGGGTTTTGTAAGGGAGCTTGTTGTAGAATTATTATATTTGACAAAATTATGAAGGATCCAGGATGCTCTATTTAATTCACAAGAGGCTAGGGATGAAATGAATTGGCTGACCTCCAATATTTTAATCTCGGGGGGGTCACTATGTATAAACCCTCTATATCACGTGCGTTCAAGGCCTATTTCTAAAATCCCTTATCTGTAAATTTTCATTAATAAAATGCATCCTTTTTCTATACAAATCTGTAATTTTTTTCCAAAATTATTGTAAATACTCCCTTATGTAAATTAACTTTTGTAAAATTTAGATATTAAAAATGTCCTTCTGTTGAAATCATGTGATAGGGTTACATATGATGAGTGACCCACCTGAGATTTTAATATCCTCCATATATAAATCTACTATACCCTACTCCTCTGATCTTATGCATGAAATTTACATTTACCCAACTCTAAGGAATTTACTTTGTTCATTGATTAGGATTCCCTTGACTAATCACCACAATGTATTGGTTAGTTTTTGACACTAATATCGATAGAAATTACACTAGAATTATTTTTGGGTGGTGCAAAGCATTGAAAAATCATTAGAATAAGTGTCAAAAAATGTGCATCGGTATTAGTCTCAGTATATACCAATACTAAAATTATTAGTATATATCAACACAAATTTTTCTTGGTGGGGTAGAATAGGGCTAGTTATAGCCCCATTCTTTGCCACTGTGTATATTTTATTACAAGGTAGTATAGAGATCAATACATTCCATCTGAGCTACAAAATTTTCTACAACTCTCTCATCATGTATTAAAAAATATATTGCCTACAACTATCTTATATTATACATGCCATCTAGCACAAAAATAGAAAATAAAGATAAAAGCAGAAAACAATTTGCATTAAACAGAATTCATATCAAGATAAACAAAATTGGTCTCCAAAAAAGACATTATTATGTATCTAGATTCGTAAACAAAATTGGTCTCCAAATGTTATGTATATATTGAAGAAAAAAGTTGCCTACTACTCTCTGCATTATTGTCACTCGTATGGTCGCTCTCTTCATCATGGCTAGAAGGGTCACTTAAGACCTCATCTTGCACATCTTATTCTATATACTAGTACTCTTCTTGGATGATGTACTCATGGTCCAAAGAAGATCTTAACACAAACGGTTATCTCCTTCACGGTACAGAATTTATTAATTTTGGGCTCGAGCTGATTTCTCAAAAGCTTCTAGAGGCTCCTCATGTTATCTTGTAACTCTGAAGCTCTGTCTTGATCCCACCCACATGCATGGACTTCCACATTAAACTTCACCCATTGTTCGTTGTATTAAAATTTTTTTTGACAGGGGATGGTAGGGCTTCCAAATGCCATATCGTGGCAACATGAGGAAGAAGTTTTGGGTATACTAAAGACTTCCAAGGATTTAGGAGGCGCATTAATCTAGTAGAAAACAACAAGCAAGTAGGGGCATAGAAAACACATTACAAACTAAGACCATGACAAATGAATTACTCATCGCATATAATTGTACTCGCATTTGCAAATAAATAGAGGAAAAGACAAAGAAAGAGAGGAGAGAAAAAGAGAGGAAAAGAGAAAGAAATAGAGGAAAAGAGAGGAAAAGAGAAATAAGGAGAGGAAAAGAGAAAGAAAGAGAGGAAAAGAGACAAAAGAGAGAAAGAGAGGAAGAGAGGGAGAGAGAAAGAGAGGAAGAGACAAAGAGGAAGAGAGGAAAAGATTATGAAAAGAGGAACGAGACGAAAAGAGAGAAAGAGAGAAAGAGAGTAAGAGAGGAAGAGAAGAAAAGAAGAAGAAAGAGAGGAAAGAGAGAACGAGGAAATGAGAGGAAAAGAGAAAGAGAGTAAGAGGAAGAGGAAAAGTGAGTAAAGAAAGAATTAGAGAAAGAGGAATAAAGGAAAAGGGAGGAAAAGAGAAAAAGAGTAAGAGAGGAAGAGGAAAAGAGAGAATGAGAGGAAAAGAGAGGAAGGATGAACGAGAGAACAAGAGAGAAAAGAGAGAGGAAAAGAGAGGAAGAGAGTAAGAGACGAACAAAGGAAGAGGAAAAGAGAGAACAAGAGGAGGAGGAAAGAGAAAGAGAGAAAAAGAGAAAGAAAGAGAGGAAAGAGAAAGAGAGGAAAAGAGAAAGGAAGAGAGGAAAAGAGAAAAAGAGGAAAAGAGAAAGGAAGAGAGGAAAAGAGAAAGAAAGAGAGGAAAAGAGAGGAAAGAGAGAAAGATAGGAAGAGAGGAAGAGAGCACCAAGCAAGAGAGAGGAAAAGAGAGAACGAGAGGAAAAGAGAGAAAAGAGAGAACAAGAGACAAAAGAGAGAAAAGAGAGGAACAGAGAAAAAGAGTAAGAAAAGAGAAAGACAAGAAGAGGAAAGAGGGGAAGCGAGGAAGAGAGAGGAAAAGAGAGAAAAGAAAGAATGGAAGAACAAGAGGAAAAGAGAGAAAAGAGAGGAAGAGAGAAAGAGAGGAAAAGAGAAAGAGGCGGAGAGGAAACAGAGGATAAGAGGAAGAAAGTAAGAGAGGAAAGGAGAGAAAAGATGGTAAGAGCGGAAAACAGAGTAAGAGAGGAAGAGAGGAAGAGAGGAAAAGAGAAGAACAAAAGATAAAAGAGAGAACGAGGGAACGACAGGAAAAGAGAGAGTCCTAAAAAGAGAATGAGAGACCAAGAGGAAGAGAGTAAGAAAGCGAGTGAGAGAGAGAGAGAGAGAGAGAGAGAGAGAGAGAGAGAGAGAGAGAGAGAGAGAGAGTGAGTGAAGGGAGATAAGAGTCCTACGCCCATCACATTTTCTAGCACTTAAGGTGGTAGCAAATGGCCATTGCAACATATATAAAAAATATAAAGAGAGAAGAATAGAAGGAGCTAAAGAATAAAGGATGAAACTAGTGTGGGTGAAGCAAAAGAAACCGACACCAAAACAAAGCAAACACCTCAAATGTTTTTTAAAAACTAGTGGTGGCTGAAGCAAAACCTTATGGTTCTTTACTATATCTTGCTATTCCTTATGATTTTTCTTATAGAAAAAAGGAAGGGAAGTAGATTTTTAAAAAACTAGTGGGCAAAGAGAAACACTTGAACTGCATAAAATGACATTTAACTCACATGAAATGACAAGATAACTTGCTCAAAATATAAACTCACAAAAGCCTTCTATTAATTCTATATGATGCATGATCAAAGAATACACATAGCAAAAAGGACTCAAACTATCAAGACTGCCATAATTGTCTTCTGAGGTCAACCGACCTTGTTGGAGCTCGTGCAAGAACATGGCTGTATATCTACTACTCTACAACATCCCTATATGTAAAGCACTACACCGACTCTCATGAGACACACACGCACCCGGACTTGCTCAGGTCGGTAAAGAGACCTCAGAGCTCGTGCTCTTGCAGAACTATAGGAGCCAAAAGAGTCGATTTCCACCTTAGTTCACCGCCAAGAGCCACTCAAACCACCACAGGGGTCTTTCACATCCTGCATGCAAACCATTGCCAACCACATGTCTTACCATGCATTGGCTCACCTATCAACACGTGAGCTTGATGATGGTCCAATCATAAAATTTCGATTGATCACAATGTTAAGCATAATGAACCTTTCTAAACGTTAGTAGGATGAGCTCCCAACAAGGCCTCCCTGAGCCAAAATCAGGGACATATAGAAAACTAACAACTCACCTCGGATTCACAAGTTGATATTGCCCTCCGGGAATTAAAATGCCCCACTCTTGATCACCCAAGTGATCTTCTTCGACCAACATAGTTGTTGATACTCGGGTATGAGAGTTAATGGAAAACAAGAAAATAAGCATGCCCACCTATGCAAACGGTGTCTGATAGGTACAAAATTTTGCACAGGCCTTAAAGTGAATAAGAGTAAGGCATGTTCAAAGTATAGTATCCATCATAAAAAGGCACATACGATGCGAGTAAGAAAATGCATATTTTTTGATCCTTGGGTATGAGACTCAGTGGAAAATAAGAAAATAAGCATGCCCACCCATGCAAATGACGTCCGATGGGCATGAAACTTTGCACGGGTCTTAAAGTGAATAAGACTAAGGTGTGTGCAAAGTATTGTACCCATCGTACAAAGATACGTACGATGGGAGCAAGCAGATGCATATTTTTTGTCACTTAGGTATATGAGACGTGATGGAAAACAAGAAAATAAACATGCCCACCCATGCAAACGGTGTTCGATGGGTATGAAAATTTGCACGGGCCTTAAAGTGAATAATATTAATTAAGGAACGTATGGTAAGAGCAAGCAAATACATATTTTTTGATACTCAGGTATGAGACTCGATGGAACTGTAAATTATATTTAAACAATCAGGATTTTGACAACAGAGGGTAGTAGTGGAAAAGGTCAGGGAACATACTTTGAGCAATATGGGAGGAGAATCATATCAACCACATCAAAATTACAAAACGAAAACCACTTGGAAATGCTTTTGGTTGATGTCTTGTTATCTTTCAGCTTGAAAGATAGAGCTAGATCAACTATATACACAGAGTGCTCAAGGCTCTGGTGGATCTGACTCTTCAAAAAACTACAAAAAATAACTTCACTTAGCTTATGAAAAAGTGAATGCTACAGAGACATAAACACAATTGACATAGAAAGATATACTTACTATAGAGCTACAAGCATGATTGTGCAAGTTACATGTTTTTCTTTCTGTGCTAAAGCCATGATGCAGTCTTCTATCAAGTCCTAGGTCAGGTCATCATTCACAATCTGGATGGCTACTCTGATCCTTGGTCCAAGTTGTAGGAGCTTCTGCTGAATTTGCACCATCCTCACTAATGTCTGGGACTGCAAGACAGACACTGTTTCTTTGATTCTTTCCCTGAGGGACTCTTCATAGGCAACCTTGCCTCTGGTACGAAGTTGGTGAAACACCTCTACAACCTTGAATCCATCATCTTTAGGTTTCCTGGCTGGAGGTATCAACAAGATATCTCTCATTTTTAGATCATCCCAATCCTCTGCATTAAGGATCTTGTCATATCTATATCTAACCCTGACAAGTGTTTGGATGTCTTTCTTCATGATGGTGACCCTGTGTGCATGTGCTGCTACCATCATGGTGTCCATGAAAAACTCTATGAGCCACTCTTCAGCAGCCTCTTGGAGAGCAAGTAGTGTAGTCCTTTGCCATCTAAAGTCCACATGCTAGTTCATGCATATTGCCCTGACTAGCCCGTGGAATGGTGCCATGGGTACTGCATATCCTATGGCTTTCTAAGACTTTCTGATCTCCATCAGATAGATCTGCTTTGGCTCACTCTTTTCTTCTTGTTCCTTGCTAGCATGTGCACATGCTTCCCCTTCTTTGAAGATTTCCTGGAGGAGCCGTGGTAGCCCTTGCAATGTCAGGTCCTTTTCCTTTCCTTCTAGCTGTTGCTTTGGTTCTTGCCATAGTATATTGTGCTCTTCTCCTAGAAAAAAACCCAAACATCACAAGGAAATCAGCAACCTAAGAGTTTGCTTGAAAACATGATATGGTGTAAAAAGATAGAGAAAAGGCTGAAATTGCGTTTTTCAACAAATGTTTTTGGACATACCCTAGGAACACCCAGCATGGTAAAAGTTTTCTAGAAAACACGATATGGAGGAGAAAAACAAAGAACAAGCTCAAATTTCATTTTTCAGCAAATATACTAAAGCCTACTCTAATCAATCAGTTTGGACTCTACCATCCTCCTAAACCCTACAATGCAGATGAGAATGCAGATGAGATGTGCTTAGAAAAACAACTCATAGAGTGCCTTTGACAGAAAGATATGGAATGGTCATTTCACCTTACTAAGAGGAAAAACCAATGACTTGTGACAGATTGCTTACCTAGGCTTGTGTGTACAGCTGGAGCTAGAGTTGGGGAGGTGTGAGATGGACTTGGGGAGGTTGTGGCTATAGCTGCAGAGGGTGGTTGAGCTGGTGAGGGAGGTTGGATTTGGAGCTGCAGTGGGAATCTGTGATGGAGGTGGTGAGGTAGTGAGGTTGGAGCTGGAGGTGGTGAGGTTGGAGGCAACTGAAACTAGAGATAGCAATGAAATGAAGGGTAGCTCCACTTAGAGGGGGTTTTGTCTCAAAATCTGTGCAAACAATGATGAGGAAATAAATGCATAGGAACCTAGAAGACCGTTTTTCACACGTGTGGCTGACAAGACAGATGTGACATTCATTAGAAATAGTGCCCTTTCCTCTTATCTACACTTTCTCCATCCCTCTAGTAGTTTTGATCTACACTTTCCTCCATCCCTCTAGCAGTTCTGATTTGCATCATTGCCATCATCATCCCCCCCCCTTACTCCCATCATCCCCCCAACCCCCCCCCCCCACCCTTATTGTACCTATGTAAGAGCCATAAACAAGTCACTAGGGCAAGTCATAGACATAAAAAATCAAGGTACTCATTCTACCACTTAGGAATTTGGTATATTTGTTTGCATTAGTGTTTTCTTGATTTGTGATTATGTAGACCTCATCTGTTCTTAGGTGCTAGTACTTGGTCCATAGAGGATAACATTTTTTTTTCTAGAAAATGCAATTTGATGCTCTTTTCCATAAAAACACCCTATATCGCGTTTATTAGCAAAACATGCTAGGTGTGCACAAGCTTGTAGGGAGGACAAAATGAATGATACTCTAAAAAGTCTGGTCTAAAAATAGCTGCATGCAATCACTAGCTACTCTAAATATAGTACCTTGAAGACCAATTTTGGCATGTGTTTTCTCCCATCATTATCCCCACCTACCTATACTTGTGCAAAAGCCATAGTCTTGATCTATCTAATTCTACTACATCAGCAGCTATTAGGCATTTACCTGAACTTGTCTGGACATGATGTTTTTGCGTCAAGAGAAAGGACTTTTTGCTAGAAAACGCGATATGGAAGAGAAAAACAAATAAAGAGCTCAAATCGCGTTTTTGAGCAAATTTTGCTTAAGCCCAATCTAATCAATCAGTTGTACTCCACCATCCTCCTAAACCCTAGATTAAACCCTAGATTACAGATGAGATGTGCTCAAAAAAACATTTCAAGGAGTGTCTTTGAGAGAAAGCTATGGAATGGTCATTTCACCTTAACAACAGGATAAACCAATGCATTAGGGGAGAATTGGGGTCTCAAAAGGGCCTCATAAGGAATGGGTTAAGAAATGGATTAGGCCTAATGCAAGTCCTCTTGTGGGGTATAAGGGAGTCTTAACCCCCCCTACCTAGGTGGGTTAAGCCCAGTTGATCCCACCTCTTACACCTCTTACACCAAGGAGGGGGCACTTTTTCCAAAGTCAAAATTTTGAATTTCGAACTTGAATTCCCTCTCTCTCCCTCTTCCCCCCATCCTCCAAAGTCAAACTTTTGAATTTTGAAATTTGAATTTGAATTCCCTCCTCCT
Source organism: Dipteris shenzhenensis (assembly GCF_047967505.1). NCBI lineage: Eukaryota > Viridiplantae > Streptophyta > Polypodiopsida > Gleicheniales > Dipteridaceae > Dipteris > Dipteris shenzhenensis. The sequence continues at coordinate 23,036,079 of NC_141603.1, read as the reverse complement.
CTTCCCATCCTCCTCCTTGTCTCCCTCCTCCCTCCTCTTCAACACGTCCCATTCCTCCTCCTGCTCCTCCCTCCCCCTGCCTCCCTTCCCTTGCCTCCCTCCTCCCTCCCCCACCCTCCTCCCTTTGTCCTCATGCCTCCTCCTCCCTCTGAGAGTGCTCTCAACGGAAGCAAGAACAGAAGAGGGAGAGAGAGAAACAAAGAGCCACACAAGTTTTGGTGGGTGCAGAACCACCCTAATTTTCTTTTTCATTCATTTATATATGTGTTTGAGTATTGTACATAACCGGGGTAAAGGCACAGTGACCTTTAACCCCCACAACCTCCCACTTAAAGGACAATGTGCCTTTAAGGGAGAACAACCAATAAGCATACTATCCAATGCCCATCAATACATGACAATACTCAAACCGCTGACTAGGTAGACTCTTCGTCAGCATATCTGCAAGGTTATCATCTGTATGAACCTTGACAAGCTCTATGCGCTTGTCCTCAAGTCCCTCCCTGATGAAATGGTACCTGACCTCAATGTGTTTGGTCTTTGCATGAAAGACTGGATTCCGTGCTAGCTGAATAGCACTCATGGAATCACTATGCAATGTCGGTACACCTGTATGAATCCCCAAATCTCCCACTAGCCGATCAAGCCATATAGCCTCCTTGCAACCCTCTGTGGCTGCAACATACTCAGCCTCTGTGGTAGACAAAGCAATGCACTTCTGTGCGCGAGACATCCACGACACTGCACCACCTGCAAAGGTGAACACATAATCAGAAGTGGATCTCCTACTATCCACATGCCCTGTATACTCTGAATCTGTGTACCCAAGTACACGCATGTCTCCTCTACCAAAGCAGATGCACATCTGAGAGTGCACTCAACGGAAGCAAGAACGGAAGAGGGAGAGAGAAACAGAGAGCCACACAAGTTTTGGTGGGTGCAGAACCACCCTAATCTTCTTTTTCATTCATTTATATATGTGTTTGCGTATTGTACATAACCGAGGTAAAGGCATACTGACCTTTAACCCCCACAACCTCCCACTTAAAGGACAATGTGCCTTTAAGGGAGAACAACCAGTGAGCATACTATCCAATGCCCATCAATACACGACAATACTCAAACCACTGACTAGGTAGACTCTTCGTCAGCATATCTGTAGGGTTATCATCTGTATGAACCGTAACAAGCTCTATGCGCTTGTCCTCAAGCACCTCCCTGATGAAATGGTACCTGACCTCAATGTGTTTTGTCTTTGCATGAAAGACCGGATTCCGTGCTAGCTGAATAGCACTCATGGAATCACTATGCAATGTCGGTACACCTGTATGAATCCCCAAATCTCCCACTAGCCGATCAAGCCATATAGCCTCCTTGCAACCCTCTGTGGCTGCAACATACTCAGCCTCTGTGGTAGACAAAGCAACGCATTTCTGTGCGTGAGACATCCACGACACTGCACCACCTGCAAAGGTGAACACATAATCAGAAGCGGATCTCCTACTATCCACATGCCCTGCATAGTTTGAATCTGTGTACCCAAGTACACGCATGTCTCCTTTACCCAAGAAGATACACATCTCCTTGGTACCCTTCATGTACCTCATGATGCACTTAATTGCCTCCCAATGCCTCTTTCCTGGATTAGCCATATACCGGCTAACAACTCCCACTGCAAATGCAATGTTTGTCTCGTAGCTATCATAGCATACATAAGACTCCCAACTGCTGATGCATAAGGAACCTTGGCCATCATGGCCCTTTCCCTATGGGGAGTAACATGGAATGAAGCACCAGAATCCAAAATCCAATCCTGGGAATATGCATCATCTGAAGTGGTAAGCAACTCTGCAGATAAGTTAGACATGAAGAGAACGTCATTGTCACTATCATGTGTGACTGCATTGATCTCCTCGATCTTCACTTTTCCTTTGTCCTCCCTTGGACTCTCTTCCTTTTGATTTTCACCCCAATTTGCATTCTTTTTCTTATCCTTTTGCTCTCTTTTCAGCTTGTAGCAATCCTTTTTCATATGGCCCTTCTTGCCACAGTGGTAACACTCAATGTTCCATGCCCTGGATTTGCTACGAGACTTCCCTCTTTCTTGGGACTTCCCCCTGAACTTTGATCAGCCCCTTTGCACATTTAAGGCTGCATCCTGCTTGTTGCCATCCATAGACTTCCGTCTAATCTCATGGGCCAACAAGCTACCCACAACATCATCAAATTTCAGTACTCCACCAGGTGCAGAGTTACTGACAGTTGTATGGAAGGTATCCCATGAGGATGGCAATGAACATAAAATAAATATTGCCTTAGTCTCCGCATCAAAATTCATCTTCTGAGCTTGAAGCTGGTTGAAAATAATATTGAATTCATTCAAGTGAGAAGCAATGGAGACCCCTTCCTTCATCTACAGCTCAAACAACCTCTTCATGAGGTAAACTTTATTAGAGGTAGTTTTCTTTTCATAAGTGGCACACAGATTCTTCCACAAATAGATCCCAGATTCAAGAATGAAGGTGTTTCCAAGCTCTTGAAGTGAAGTGGATACCAAAAGCAAGCAATAGTTGCCTCTACAAGTCAATACGGAGTCTCTGTCATCGAATGGAACAGGGAAAAGCTCAAAAAAGGACTTTTTCTTTGAAACCACTTATCAGGCTCTCAAAACCACTTAGCAAAACCAAAGTGACTTTTCCAAAGGTTCCTCCAAGGTCTCTTCACACTTAGATGCAAGTAAAGTCACCCACAAAGCTTCCCACAGAGCTTCTCCTTCCTCCCACAGAGCTACTGAGCTTCAAGCATTCAAACATGCTCAGCTAGATCACCCGGGCTCTGATACCAGTTGAGAGTGCTCTCAACAGAAGCAAGAATGAAAGAGGGAGAGAGAGAAATAGAGAGCCACACAAGTTTTGGTGGGTGCAGAACCACCCTAATATTCTTTTTCATTCATTTATATATGTGTTTGAGTATTGTACATAACCGGGGTAAAGGCATAGTGACCTTTAATCCCCACAACATCTCCTTGGTACCCTTCATGTACCTCATGATGCACTTAAGTGCCTCCCAATGGCTCTTTCCTAGATTAGCCATATACCGGCTAACAACTCCCATTGCAAATGCAATATCTGGTCTAGTAGCTATCATAGCATACAAAAAACTCCCAACCGTTGATGCATAAGGAACCTTGGAAATCATGGCCCTCTCCTCATCTAATTTGGGACTCTCTGTATGACTCAATGTCACATATGGAGGCAATGGAGTACTCACTGCCTTCCCCCCCTCCATATTAAACGTTGCAACACTTTTGTAACATTCTCCTTCTGTGAAAGCCAAAGGAGTTTCTTACTCCGATCACGCGTGATGCGCATACCAAGAATATGACCTGCAAGTCCCAAATCCTTCATATCAAAGGCCTCATGCAACTTGGACTTTAATGCATCTAGCTCATAAGTATTCTTGCTAGCCAATAGCATATCATCCACATATAGTGCCAAGATTATCAGGCTATTATCCTTAGCCCTTTTAGCAGTGATCAATTTCACTCCTTCTAAATTCATGGGACCAAATGAAAGCATCAAACTTCTGATACCATTCTCTAGGCGCTTGCTTAAGACCATAGAGACTCTTCTTCAGCTTGCAAACTAAATGCTCTTTGCCCTTTTCTTCAAAGCCTTCTGGCTGCACCATGTAAATTTCCTCATGCAAATCCCCATGCAAGAAAGCTGTCTTGACATCCATCTGCATAAGCTCCATATCCTCTGATGCCACTAGTCCAAGCATGCATCTAAGTGTGGTCATCTTCACAACCGGAGAGAATATCTCATCAAAGTCCACACCCTTCTCTTGCTTGAACCCTTTAGCGACCAAACGGGCCTTGTACCTAGGCACATCATCACATGTGACCTTCATTTTGTAGACCCATTTACATGGCAATGCTTTCTTTCCATGTGGCAAAGAAACCAAGTCCCAAGTCTTATTCTTCATAAGTGAACTCATCTCTGATTGCATAGCATACTCCCACTTGCATTGATCCTCGCGCATCATAGCCTCTCTGTAGCAAGAAGGCTCCCCGCAATCAGTAAGCATCACATAGTCTACCCCTGGAACAAACCTATTAGGTGGTCTAGACTCTCTAGATGATCTTCTCAAGGGCATTTCAGCTTGCTGTCCCACTTGCATATCAGCCACATTTGGCTCATCATTTCCACCAATAGATGATCCATCATCTACCCTTGATTGTATACCTGTGGGAGTACTTGGTGGTACCATTTCTTGCACATTTGGTGCATGGACAACTTGCTGTCTATCAACATATGTAGGTGGATTCACATCCTGGAAAGTGATTCTCCTCATTTCCACATCCCTCATGGGTGCCTTATGCATCTTCTTCTGATTGGAAGACTACATCATGGCTGTGTATGATCTTCTTTGCTTCTGGATCTCAGAGACGATAGCCCATCTCTCCACTTTCACCATAACCCAGAAAGATGCATTTCCTAGACTTAGGATCTAGCTTCTTTCGAAGCTCTTTTGGCACATGTGCATATGCCTCACACCCAAATATACACAAATGAGAGTAAGAGGGCTTCTTGCCACTCCATGCCTCTTCACGAATACCACCATCCAAACTCTTACTAGGTGATCTATTGATCACATGCACTACAGTCTTCATTGCCTCAGCCTAAAAACTACCAAAAAGACTTGCATTGGAAAGCATGCATTGCAACCTTTCTTGAATGGTACGGTTCATCTTTTTTGCAACTGGATTTTGCTCTGGAGTACGAGGGGATGTGAGCTCCCTCTTAATCCCACGTGTATCACAAAAATACTGAAAGTCATGAGAGAGATACTCTCCACCATTGTCAGTCGGTAGGCATTTAAGTGTTCTACTTGACTGATTCTCAACCAAGGCCAGCCATTTCTGAAATACCTAGAACACATCACTCTTCCGAGCTATAACATAAGATAAGGAGTTTCTTGCTATTGTACATGCTTACCGCTCATGGACACCGTTTCTTCCACAAGTCTTCCGTAGTCTGCTCATTTACTACTGTGAAATAAACTAACTCTGCAAGATGAAGTCTAATAGTAGATTTTGCTAATGCATCGAACTCATTCCAATCATCCTCAGACATATTTGCAGGCTTAGCTTCAATCCCTACCAAGGGTTTAATCTACTTCTTTTGAATAAGCACATCCCTTATCTTTTCTTTCCACAAAGAAAAGTTTGTCCCATCAAACTTTTTAATGTTGGAAAACTCCTTTTCAGACATGGAAGAGGATGCATGATGCAAATAAAGCAAAATACCAAATGCTAGTGCCTACAAGAGAGAATCACACCAAATACCAGGTGCACCCGAATGTGTATGCCACAATAGAGTGAAATATCACCAAAACTCATGTCTCAAAGCATCTGACTCATGTGCATATACTATGCTTCCATATGAGCAAATCTGGCCCAAAAGAAAATGCCAACTGCAATGGCAATCCAAAATGCCAATAAGTGCCAAATGACTCAAGCATAAACACCATCCACTGGCATATGCATTAATAATATCTCATCCAAGAGAGCATAGCACTATCAGTGCATCACCTGCAATGTGTCAAATCTGTCCCTCAGCATAAAATAGCATCCATGTGCAAAGCGTCCATAAAAATAGCATCCCACAAGGCAATTTGGGCCTATCAGCGCATCTAATAAGGACCGCAATGCATCCAAATGGCCTATAAATCATCCACTGCAACCCAATGCACACCACGAATGAGCGCACACTGCAACCAGAGTAATCTGCGTAAGGTATGCTCAAGAAATCATAGTCCCACGGTAATGACCGCTACTGAAAATAGAACCTGAGATGCCTCAAAACATGGGAGCCATTGCATAATCGGACCCAGCAAGAAAATCTGCAAATATCTCTCTTCTGTCGGAACTCCAAAATCCCAACCGATGAGTGAGAAATGGGAGTCAACACTTATCCACTGCCATGTGGCATAAATCTAAGGTTTCAAAACCTTAGAATGAAAAATGCATAACAGAGAGACGAAATCGAATACACAGAGATCTTTAACTCTGAAATTCCTCCACCGAATCGCGTAAGAACTGACAAATAGGGGTTTTTGGGCGTCCGGAACGCAATGGGACAGACGGTTTTGGAAACCGTGGTCTCAATCATTGGGTCCAACACACGGACTGAAAAACGTTTTTGGAAATAGAGCTATTTGTAAACTCCACCGGAGTGTGAATGATGAGCAACATAGAAGTTTTAGGACCTCCTGAGTCCACCAGAACTGACAGATCTGCAAAGAAAAGCTCAAAAAACGATTTTTTCTTTGAAAACACTTAACAGGCTCTCAAAACCACTTCACAAAACCAAAGTGACTTTTCCAAAGGTTCCTCCAAGGTCTCTACACACTTGGATGCAAGTAAAGTCACCCACAAAGCTTCCCACAGAGCTTCTCCTTCCTCCCACAGAGCTGCTGAGCTTCAAGCATTCACGCACGCTCAGCTAGATCACCCGGGCTCTGATACCAGTTGAGAGTGCTCTCAACGGAAGCAAGAACGGTAGAGGGAGAGAGAGAAACAGAGAGCCACACAAGTTTTGGTGGGTACAGAACCACCCTAATCTTCTTTTTCATTCATTTATATATGTGTTTGAGTATTGTACATAACCGGGGTAAAGGCACAGTGACCTTTAACCCCCACACCCTCCTCCCACATGCATCCTCCTCCTCTCCCCCCTGCTGCTTTTTCCTCCTCCTCCCTCTTCCCACATATGTTCTCCTCCTTCCACCCCTTGCTGCTTTTTCCTACTCATCCATTCTCATCTTCCCTCATGCTCATGCCTACTCCTCCTTCCTCCTACTCTCATGCAACCTCCTCTTGTGTTATGCTCATGCCTTCTCTTGTTGCTTCTACTCCTCCTACTCATGCTTATTTGTCTGCCCTCATCCTCACACCTAGTCCTCCGCTTGCTTCTCCTCCCTTGTAATCATTCATGGTCCTTCTCATCCCTCCTCAAACATCACCTATCTTCTATCATGGCCTATCACAGTCTCTGTAAACTCTGTGACTATTGATGGCACCATTTGAGGAGATCTCCCATGTTACCATATGACCATACAGTTGCAGGATTAATATGTGATCCATGATTGTTTTTTTCAAGAAAAGAAGCATCTTGAACCTTAGTAGGTTCTCTAAAGAGGAGAATATGAGATAAAATGTTAATTTCATAGTGTTTCAATGTAATTTCTTACTTTGGATTATCCACAGTGGTGCATTGCTTTTGCTAAGGTTCCCTTAGTTTTGTTCTTTTAGGAACTTCATGGAGGATGATATGAGAATGGTGGGCATGGATGATATGGACTCTTCATATCGAAAGACACAAAGTCATGCATGAGCAAGTTGTTTTGGAGGTGATGCAGGACTTGAAGGGAATGGTGATGCAAAGGAGATGCCTGGAGCTTGTGATGCTACAAATGTAAGTCTTGAAGCTCAAAAGTTTATTGAAGAAGAAGAATTCACATGATTCATTACATCTATTTAAATTTAAATTTCTAAAATGATGTTTCTTCATGTGTGTAGTAGCAAGCAAGAATGGAGAATCTATCCATTTGGAACAAGAAGGCATGGAGAATTCACAATATTGACACAAGGCAACCTAAGTGATCCATTCCAATGTGTTGTACATGAGATTTCAAGAACTTACAAGTTGAATGTGAGAGTCCAAATAGCATAGCGGTCTTTCTAAGGACTTAGTCGAGGATTCAAAGACCCTATTATTGGTGTATTAGAGTTGAAGAAGAAAAGAAACAGGCTATGAAGCCTCTTTGTAATACAATTTGAAATACAAACACCTATTTCTAATAATATTCTTCTATCTAAAGCAAAAAGATTTCATGTATCTATGGCCAAATGGTGAATCTTTTGTTATGTCTATTTTAATTATCTGTTGTTTTTAATATTGCATCTTTTTTTATATCAGCTTGCACACAAAAGTTATATCACATTTTGATGTAATTTACAAGTCAATAAAATGTTGTTTGCCGAGTTTGGCTATTCCAATACATATGTAGAAGGGATTTGACCATGGCACCACATTGATTAGATGGAGTGTTTAAAAACCAAAATTTGAGATTTTCCTACATCACCTTGTAAAGGATTGATGCATTTCATGATTTTGTACAAAGAAATATAGATTTTGAACGAGTAGATGAAGAAATTTAACAACTTTGGCCATTTCAAAAAATTTTGGCAAATGTAGGAGGAATTTGAATGCGGTAGAGAAGGCAAGGTTGTTCGGGACATCATGGGGTGGTTAAAAATGCCAAAACCCACCATGGCATGAATTTGGCCATTTGGACACCCTCCAAATGGCCAAATTCACGCTGTGATGGGTTTTTGCATTTTTGGACACCCCATGACGTCTAGACCAACTTTGTCTTCAGTGCCGCAGTCAAATTCCTTCAACATTTGCCAAAAATGGACATTGGAATGTCCCAAATTGTCAAATTCCTTCATCTACCTGATTGAAATCTATGTGTCTTTATAGATGCATCAACTTCAACATAGATAAACATGGAAAATAAAATATTTACAAAGTAACTTAGCAAATGACGGTTGGTCAATATGACAACTTATGTGCCTTGTAGCACAGCTCTGGTAAGACCCTTAGGCAATATATTTTCTATATAATTTCTTGCGCTTTGGAGGAACCTTGTAGGTTGGCTATGTCAATGTAATTTTTCATTTAATCTAGAAGACTTTGATCTTCCACTACATCACCTTGTAAATTTTCATTTTCTTTGTTTATCTTTCCTTTAGAGCCACCTTTTAGGTTGGCTATGTCAATGAAATATTTGATTTCATATCACTAAATCACCTTGAAATAATTTGATGCATTACATGAGAAAATATATATTTTGAAGAGGAATCTAAAAATTTCATTTTCTATGTTTTCTTAGTCATGGAGGTTGGCTATGTCCATGTATCTTTTATTTTAATTTTAGGTTGGCTATTATATCACCTTGTAAAGGATTGATGCACTTCATGATTTCCTATGAAGAAATATAGATTTTGAAGGGGTAGATGAAGGAGTTTGACAACTTTAGCCATTTTGATGTCCATTTTTGGCAAATAAACAAGGAATTTGACCACGGTGTAGAAGGCAAAGTTAGTCAGGACATCATGGGGTGTCCAAAAATGCACAAACTCGCCACGATGCAAATTTGGCCATCTGATTGGTGCAAAAGGCAAAGTTGGTCACGACATCATGGGGTGTCCCAAAATGCACAAACTCGCCACGATGTGTCCTAACCAACTTTGCCTTCTGCGTTGTGGTCAAATTCCTACTACATTTGCCAAAAATGGTCACCAAAATTACCAAACTTGGTCGAGAGTATTATTTTTACTTGGAATATTCATAATATTCTCCTAAATTAATTTTACAAAAATATATATACAAGTAATAGAACTTAATTGCATGGAATATGAAGAGAATATTAAAATAGCTATAACTTTTGCACTATAACTCCGATTGCAAATTTTTTTAGTTCAAAATCAAGAGCATGAGTAGCTCTATGATATTTGAATGGACCCGAATGTTCAAATTCAATGTAGAAGACCTTCAAAAATCAGTCACAACTTCAGGGGGTCATAAATTTGTAATTACTTTGGATACAAATGAAGGAAAAGGGACAAGTTTACATCTAAAAGGTTCACCTCTCTACACAACAACTTGGAGGTGGTGTATTCAATACTCTACAATTCAAAGTGATATTACCTTATATTGAATTAACAACACATTCAAAAATTCAACCATGACTGAATCAAAATTATTGCTTATGACATGGTATCTTGCAAGGAAGAGAATGTGATAAAATGTACATTTTTGTATTATAATCTCTCCATTCAAATACAAAGACTCTTCATAGCCTGTACCTCCTCTTTGCTATCTCTAATACATAGAAAAAAGAGGCTTTTGAAATTCCCAAGTAAGATCCTAATACTAATACCATTAAGGCTCTCCTCTCAGGGTAGCTAGGCACAAAGTTTTTTACACCATTGCCAATGGGATACAATGCAATAGGGAAGCCATGTGATGTGGATCACAATGATCAAGCTGTCAATACTTTGATGCACTTTAGTAGTTAAGTAGGCCATTCTAAAAATTGGATGTGGAAGACCACAACATATTCTCTTGCTCGACTAATATAGTGCACCAATGAGTGATCTCAAATGCCTCCTGCATCAATTCAACAACCATTACATTAGCAGACCTAACAAAGCACATTACATTAAAAGACCATAAAATATAAATCAATACATAGGATGCTTACCATCATGGCATTGTCTCCTTTAATGATGCAAGCAAGGCAAATAGGTATAAATTGTAAACTTTAGGCATGAAAACTTTATACTTATTACCCGAAAACTTTGGAGACGAAACCACACAACAAAACCATCAAAATAAAATTCATAAATGCTTTTAATGTCCTCCAAGTCATGAAAAAAACCTATGCAAATTCCAAAATGCCCAACCTACAATTTATGGACAGCTTGTACTAGTCAAACACATTATTTGATGTTGCACGAGGGATAAAATGGACATTTTCATGCATTTCTCTCGATTCTTGCTTGCTATTTCAGCATTTCAAGTAAAGTTGAAGGACTATACATTTTGTTTTCCAGAGTTTGCATGGCAGCACACAAATACCCACCATATCATCATTTGTGAAGCTAGATTCACGTCCATGGCATGCACCATCCATTTCATTTAGCGTTGCAAGTACGATCTTTGAAACAAGAGGAAGGACAAGAATGCATGGCCTATTATCACTAAGTCTCTACATATCTGTAATCAACTCCATGTGCACCTATAACTTGTCCAACTCTAGATTTATGGATAATAGTTTTTCCTACAAGAAAAAGATTACAAATAGCTTTTCTTAAAATATGCTAATTTTGGAGCAGACACTAATCATGCAAGACATTAGTTTGCATTGGCAAGATCGAGGTCCAAGCTTTTACAAATTTCCACTAGGAGGCTCTTACTAAACTACAACATTTCAATTTAAACGTAGAGATTTGGCTTTGATCCTATACTGAATATCCCTGGCCCCTCAGTGCAAGTCCTTCTTGCGTATTGCAATTTTCTCTAGCTTCCTTATTCACAACCTCTGTGTTTAACTAATTTTCCTCCAAGGCTTCCTTCAACTTCCGATTATCTAGGACGTCTTTGACATAATGAATATTCCATGGTTGGCTATTACCCAATGCCTTGAAATCCGATAGGCCTAGTCATGGACTTGACATTTGATTGTTCACGATGTGTAGGGAAAAAGTTTCAAAATCCTTAGCATGGAGTGTTCCATCCGTTGTTGTGCTCATTCCATCTTTGAATTTTCTATCAAAACAACAAGTCATGAAAAACAACAACGAGTCATGAATTGTCGTTTGCAACACGTTATCTAATTTTTTGCTACTAAATTTTAATCAATTTTACAATATTTTGGTGACATTAAAGAGAACTCATTTCATAAATTTTGCAAACTTAGTATACTTTTGAACTTTTTAAAAAATTTACATATTGCTAGTTTAAAGGTGCGATTTTGTTTGCTTTTCATGCCAAACAAAACAAATATTAAAACCAAGTCAATGACAAGATTCAATATTTTAAGAGCTACTAGTACTTCGTGCATGACTATGAAATGTATAATACATCCTCTACTTGTAATTACCAAAATATGCTTTATTTTCTACAATAAATTTAACAATTTCATCTCAATCAGTGTAGTTCATTCCAATATTTGAATTAGAGCATATTTTGTATGTTAAGATAATAAGTATATGGAGTCCATGCTCATAGAAGAGGTTTATTGAAACTTAAATTGTCTCTAGAATTAGATAGTAACTAAACTATCTAAATGGCCAAAGTTTAGAGAAGAAAGTAATACAATTTATTGTCATTTGGACCAAATGGCTCAATTTCAACCTAATGGTCAATATTTAGATGGTAGTAAGTTTTGAGTTTACTTTATTCGATCTAAGCCATCGAAAAAATATAACTTCTAGTTTATAAAAAATAAATTCTAAGTCATGAAGATAACAATTGTTGCTAAAAAATAATGATGTGAACTTGGATTCTAGAATCCGAAATTGCATGAGGAATTGATATTTCCATCCATGGAGTGAAATTTCCATCCAAAAAAAGGGGAAAAAGAAGCGTTCCAAAATGTGTGAAATTGCACTTTCATCCAATCAAACTTTTAGCGCCAAAATCTCTTGCCAATAAGAAAAGAATCATCCAAAAATTCCGTTGATGGAAAAATTTCCGTCTGTCATGAAATTTCCATCGACGGAAATTTTTTTTCGTCATCAAAATCGGGATTCCCAAATTCCATCGATGGGAGAAAAAATCTCGTCGATGGATTGAAATTTTTGTCCATGGAAATTTCAATCCGTCGACGATGGAAATCTCAGTCCGTCGACGGAAACTTTTTCTCCATCGATGGAATTTGGGATTCTAGAATCCATTTGGATTCTGGAATCCCGATTTTGATGACGGAAAAATTTTAGTCGACATAAATTTTCTAACGGATGAAAATTCTTCCGTCGGAATTTTTGGACGATTCTTTTCTCATCCGCGACAGATTTTGGCGCTGAAAGTTTGATTGGACGAAAGTACGATTTCACACATTTTGGAATGCTTCTTTTCCTCCTTTTTTGGATGGAAATTTCACTCCGATGATAGAAATATCAATCCCTCATGCAATTTTAGATTCCAAAATCCAAGTTCACATCACAACGGCTTGGATTAAAATAAAGTAAATTGATAAACTTAAAATCGTGACTATTTAGATCAGAAATATACTATTTGATCCAAATAATGTAAGATGATAGACATCTTTAGTTAATATTTAATTATGAAAACATCTTTACATTGAACAAACCTTTTCTATGGCAATGAACTCCATATAACTACCTATTTCAATATTGAGATATTCTTAAATTCAAGCATTGGATAACCTTGTATAAAAAAAAAGATTCTTTTAATGACAATGCATTCCTATAGCTTTATGGATAGCACATTACATACAACATGGAGTTTGGAAATATATATTGGTACAAAGCTTATACTTGAGGGCAATGCTATTACTTATATGGAAGTAATTGGTATAAAACTCTTTTAACAAAAGTGCTCAATGGAAAGCTGAGTCAAAGATGCTTTCAAAAAATAAAAATAAAAGAAAATTGGAATTCATCAATGTGTAGAAATGTTTAAATTGCAAACTGTAGAAATTCTTGTGTATGGTTTTGACTTTAAAAAATTTGGACAATCAAGCACAAAAAATAATTGATCTTTTAAAGCAAAAGGTCCAAGGACTTTCCCAGTTGAATAGAATAGTTACTTCTCCTTCGTAATTTGTCATGTTTTCCAAAGTATACACGTTAGAACACTTTTACCAATTCATAATATTGGACATTTTTATGTTTTAGAGTAAGATGTAAGTAACATTTTTTCCATAAAAGTAGCCATTTTAAAAATATGTTTGACATAAAATTGAATACGTTGTCTCCATATTTTGGGAAAAATCTACTTTTTTTGTTTTTTTTCAAAAAAGGAGTTGTGTTGTCGTTTGCCACTTTTGATCTCACAAAAAATTGCCAGCCATAACTAGTTTGGTACATCTTGGATGCTCAAGTCTCTTGCATTCATCCCTATTAACCTCAACCCATACCGTTTGTGTTGTTTTGTCACAAAAATGCGCTTGAGAGGTGGAACATTCATTTTTGTGCATGCTACCTTAAGCTGCTTGGAGACTTTGCCATGAAGCTAATGGAAGTGATAAAAGCAACTTGGAAGGAAAGACTAACAAAGAGAGAAAAGTAGAAGAACATCTTGGATGGCAAGAGCGACTAAAAAGGCAACCTAGAAGGAGAGAATCTAGATTGAAAGGATGACACACCAAACCAATTGGTCACAATAATGATTTTGCAATGAAGTAATAGAATAGACTTTTACCAAATCTACTTGGAATACCATAATTCAAAGGCTATGCATGGGTTGTAACTGAAGTTTAAAACTAAAAAATGTTTAATACTGGATATTCCACTATTAGGCCCCAAATTGGAAGATAACTTGAGGCAACTATATAGGCCAAAAAGTGTTCCACATTAGCATGGATACACTCATTTAGAAATTTCCAATCATTTAATTGGAATTTTCACATCTATACTTAGTTGAAGGAATCATTTTTTGCATTGATGATGAATTTAGGAGAAAAAATTGAAATATGGGCTTGAAACCACAACAGAGTTCACATATACAAAATTATTTGGTAAGTTCTCCCTTTTTGCTTTGAAAATAACTTTTCTTACCCATCATTTTTTAATGCGATTAGACTATTTGTGGCATGCACATCTTTGATCTAAACACCTCTTGTTGGATAGGTGAGCAACGATATTACATAATTCAACTTGTAAACTTTTGCAAAACTTTGTGATGGGTCTTTTCATCCAACTTTTGGGATTGAGAAAGGTAGAGGATTTCTCCCCTCAATCACTACTAGACACGGGCCCTATTCCAATGCTTAATTATCAATGTTTAGCGTGCACGGGGCGCTAATCATCAGTAACCAAAGCGGGATTCGTTAAGTGTTGCTATGCTTGCTTCTGGTCTTGCTCTTTGTCTTACAAATCGCTTCAAAGTTTTCATAAACCGCTTGAGAAAAAACATCCACCGACTATGAATGGGGGCCTGCAATGGCCACCTCATCACCTATGTGCACAAGCAAGTGCACTTGAGTTGTCATAATGATCGAGGGAAAGTGTTTCTCAAGCAAGCATACGGCTTCAATGGATTCCACCCTAGCCTTCTCGATGCTTGATATGGAGATGTCTTTTTGAGATATCCATCTATTTCACATGCCCATGTAAGATATATTCATAATCAATCTATAGATTATTCAGCTTAAATTGAAGAAAATGCAATCAATGCGATTTGATAGTAAGCATACCTCACAATACCACTGATCTTGAATATAGCATTTCTAACATCTTCTTTGTAAGCACCCTTTTATTGTTATTGGGAGGATGAACTATCAAAGCAACAAAGAAGTCATGTCAATAATATAACATAATCATAATTACACTAATGCATCACGATTATCGGTACACTAATCCTACAGCTTAGAATACCTATAAGACCTTGTGCCAATCATGGGACTTGAGCCCACTAAGCTTATTGTCCTTTGAAAATGCTCCTTTCAAGCAACGCATGTACCCTGTGGGTGTTTGAAAAGAGGCAATGTCTGCCTTGACTGCCGCTGCCTCCTCTCTTGTGCAGAGGATCCATGTTGCTTTCGAGAGGATAACTTTTCCCGAATCACGCACTTGGGGCCACAAACAAGACATCCTATTCATAGCATGCAAGTCTTTGTGCACTCCTCTCGAGTCTTTAGAACCAACCAAGTGTGCCCAAATAGTAGCCCCAACATTCTTGAAGATATGCATGGGATCCAAGAGAGGATTGATTTGTAATTGACCCGAATAAGGAAGCTCATGAAAGATAGATAGCCTCTTCATACCATGAGGAGGTTCCTCTCCATTCACCCTCCAAGCCTGAATCTAGTCACTTGCCTTCAAATGTGGTGGTGGTGGATCAAGCTAACCTCCACGCACAAGATGGTCCAGTAGAAGGTATCGAGCATGACCTTCATAAGCATTTTTCCTCATATGTTTGGAGTATCATGCAAGCGATTTCAAACCCGATCCACAAATAGGACAAGCATGGTACCCACTTGTAACAAGTCCTGCATGCGTGCATGAATGTGTTAGTATAAGACATGTGTGCGAAAGAGAGTCATAAAAGCATAATCCTATATTATACATGTAAAGACACAACCACGTACCTGCGCACTCTCCATATCTTGGGTAGTCATGCATGGTCCACATCAAGATACCCTTGACCAAAATATTATTGGTATGTCTAGGAGCTCTAGAAATATCAAAGACTCGCACTCCTCTCCATAAGATCTATAACTCCTCTATCAA
This sequence comes from Dipteris shenzhenensis, assembly GCF_047967505.1. Taxonomy (NCBI): domain Eukaryota; kingdom Viridiplantae; phylum Streptophyta; class Polypodiopsida; order Gleicheniales; family Dipteridaceae; genus Dipteris; species Dipteris shenzhenensis. Next base: position 23,020,025 of record NC_141603.1, on the reverse strand, counting down.
AGGTGCCATGTACACGTCCATATTTTTGGCCTTGTACTTTCTTGGCACAAGTAGTGCAAGCATGAGGTGTCCCTTCCTTATTGTTAGCCATGGTGGGATATTGTAATTCACCAAGACTATGGGCCATGTCGACCAAGATGTCGAGCGTAAGCCGAAAGATTCACGCCGTCCATGGCGAGAGCCCAAGATGTAAGTTGTGTGGCTCCCTCACAAACTCCGACCACCACTGATTGTCTATGTGCTTCCAAGCTACACAATCTGTGGGAATCCTCAATGTGTCATCAGTGGACCGATGAGATGCATGCCAAGTCATCAACTCTGCTATGGATTTGCATCGGAACATGTGCTGTATTCTTTTGCAATGATGGGAAAGTGTCTCAAGACCTTTACCGGTATCTACCCACCCTACAAGTCATCTCTATATCGTTGTTCCCCACACTTTGGACAACTAGCCAAATCTCCATGCTCACGATGAAAGAGAATATAGTCATTACGGCAAGCATGGATGGTATCATAATCCATATCCCCCGTTGTTAGCATCTTCTTCACTTCATCTCTTGATGCGGGCATGGTATTTGGTGCAGGCAACATCTTGTGGAGCAACCTATCACAATTCAAACATACATAGGCTTCGAATAATGATGATTCTCAAACATACATGATGATTCTCACCTCTCTTTCCCCCTTTTCTTTCTCTTTTCCCCTCTTTCAAAGCAACAAAGAAGTCATGTCAATAATATAGCATAATCATAATTACACTAACACATCATGATTATTGGTACACTAATCCTACAGCTTAGAATACCTGTAAGACATTGAGCAAGCTTAGAATCCTACAGCTTGACATTGAGCAAGCATTTACAGACTCTTGCATTCTTTGAATTAGAGTGACAGAAGTTTGTATCTACTTGCTTAATGGTAGGCTATTGAAGCTTCATGTGGGGAAAAAGAGAGAAGGAAAGAGAGGAGAAAAGAGAGGAAAAGAGAGGAGGAAAAAGAGAGAAAAAGAGAGGAGAAAAAGGAGAAAAGAGAGGAGAAAAAAGACAAAAAAAGAGAGGAGATAAGAGAGAAAAAGAGAGGAAAATAGAGGAAAAGAGAGGAGAAAAAAGAGAGAAAAAGAGAAGAGATAAGAGAGAAAAAGAGAGGAGAAAAGAGACAAAAAGAGAGGATAAAAGAGAGAAGGATAAAAGAGAGTCACAATTTAAACATACATAGGCTTTGAATAATGATGATTCTCAAACATACATTCAGATGATTCTCAAAACAAACAATATCCAAATAATGAGTCAAATTAATGCGCAAGCTAACCTCATTAAGGCTGAGACACTTGTATCCGACCATCCATACTCTGCTTGTAGATTCAAGATTGAGACACACGCCCGTAGTTTAGACATCCTAGCACCCTCATACAACTGTGTTGATTGCAACTCTCACATATTAACATCAGACTCTGACATCACGTGCACATGTGATGTAGTGCCCCTAAAAATAGAATCCATCATGTCCACCATACCCTTGTCATCATCTGGCACATCTGGGAGACTATAGTCTTGCTCAAAGTGTGAAGGTACATGCGCACCTCGCCACCCTCCTCATGATCATGTATCAAGATTTTGTGTAAATATAAGATCTTGTCTCAAGGTTTCGTGTCATAATGGTATCCAATATTAATCACGAACTCAAATGGCATTGACTTACCGATGATCCATCACCACGTGCAACACCAACGGTGGGTATTGGTTTAGGCTCCTCCCCATACATCTGTAAGTGGCGCATGACAATATGATGTTGATGTCGTACTTCTCGCTTGCAATGAGTGCAATGATAATATATACAACCTCTCCGTAAGCCACTCTACGCTCTCGGGCATTGGCGCATCATTTGATGAGCTTCCACTTGTCCCTTTTATCTGCACACTTCCAAAATCACAACATGAGCTGCAAGGAAATCTATTAAGATCCAAAAAATAGCCAGCCATGAGCTCCTTTTCTCTCTTCTAACAATAAGTGCCCTGAACCGTCGTTATATAGCGATGCTTTGCCTTGTTCTACGTCGCTATATAGCGACACTTTTTGGATATAAACGTCACTTCATAGCGACTGACCAGTGTCACTATATAGCGACATTGGAGGCTTATACCCGAAACCCCACACGACGTCGTCTTTCACATCTCTATTGCAGGGGAAAAGCAAAAATCTCTCCTCCCACCTTCAATTTGACGACCTCGCTTTCCTCCTCTCTATTCCCCACTCCTTCAATTTGACGACCTCTCCTAACCGTTGTGCTCCCTCTCCACCCTTCTCCCTCTGTGCTTGTGTGAAAGGAAGTTTTTCAAGAAGGTGGGTCTCTTTAAGCAACATAGGTTCATTTTTGTGAGATTTCGTTTTGTGAGTGTTGAAACATGTTTCTCCTTGTATTGCTAAGGCTATGTGTTAATTTTCATGCTTGATTTTCAGAGGTTAAGGACAAAAAACGAGATTTGGTGAAAGAAAGAAGACTCACCTCTTCTCTTTTTGGTATTTCTCTTCCTCCTCTTTCTCCTTGTTTGTAGGCTTATGCTTTCTCCTTGTTTGTAGGCTTCTCCAAACTCATCCAATCCCTTTGAAAAGTTGCTTCTCCAAACTCCTCCTTCCTCTAACTAGTTATCTGAAAAAATGGTATGTTTTCTCTTTTTTGTAGGGCCAGTCCACGAAACACTGTTCGGGACTTTCTAGGTAAGAAAGTGCTTCCTCTTTTTCCCTTTTGTTATTTCCCCTCATATGCTCATGCATAAGCATAAGCATAAGCATATGCTTTCTCTCTGTTTCTCTTATGCATATGCTTTTCCTTCTCTTATGCTTATGCTCTTTTCCCCTCTTCTTTTTTTCCTCTCTCAATCTCTTTTTCCCTCTTCCTTCTCTCATTTTCCACTCTCTTTTTTCCTCTTTTCATAAGCATATGTATTTGCCTATGCTTTATGCTTATGCATGAGCATATGCTCATATGCTCATGCATAAGCACAAGCTTATGCTTTCTCTCTTTTTCTCTTATGCTCATATGCTCAGGCATAAGCATAGGCATATGCTTTCTTTCTTTTTCTCTTAGGCTTATGCTCTTTTTCCCTTTTCCTTCTCTTATGCTTATGCTCTTTTCCTCTCTTCTTTTTCCCCTCTTTTGATCTCTTTTCCCCTCTTCCTTCTCTTCTTTTCCCCTCTTCTTTTTTCCCTCTTTCAATCTCTTTTCCCCTCTTCCTTCTCTTCTTTTGTCCTCTTCTTTTTCCCCTCTTTCAATCTCTTTTCCCATCTTTCAATCTCTTTTTCCCCTCTTTCAATCTCTTTTCCCCTCATTCAAACATATGCTTTCTCTCTTTTTCTCTTATGCTCATATGCTCATGCATAAGCATAAGCATATGCTTTCTTTCTTTTTCTCTTATGCTTATGCTCTTTTTTCCTCTTCCTTCTCTTATGCTTATGCTCTTTTCCCTCTTCTTTTTTTCCTCTTTTGATCTCTTTCCCCTCTTCCTTCTCTTATGCTTATGCTCTTTTCCCCTCTTCTTGTTTCCCCCTTTCAATCTCTTTGCCCCTCTTCCTTCTCTTCTTTTTCCCCTCTTTCAATCTCTTTTCCCCTCGTTCAAACATATGCTTTCTCTCTTTTTCTCTTATGCATATGCTTTTTCTTCTCTTATGCTTATGCATGAGCATATGTCTCCTTCTCCTTCTCCTTTCCTTCTCTTCTTTTTCCCTCTTTTTTTCTCTTCTTTTCATAAGCATATGCCTATGCCTATGCCTATGCTTATGCTTATGCTTATGCTTATGCTTATGCATGAACATATGCTCATATGCTTATGCATAAGCATAAGCATATGCTTTCTTTCTTTTTTCTCTTGCATATTTGGTTCTTTTCCCCTCTTCTTTCTCTTCTTTTCCCCTCTCCTTCTCTTATGCTTCTCCTTCTCTTTTCCTTCTCTTATGCTTCTCCTTCTCTTATGCATATGCTTTCCTTCATATGCTTTTCGTCTTATGCATATGCTTATTTCCTTCTCCTTAGTTGTATTCAATTCTTTTTTCACATGCTCCTTAGCCGTATTGTTGAGATATCGAGCTCCACTCGTGATATGTCAGGGTCACCGTTGTGCATTTATGTCATCGACTTGTTAGCTGTAGATACGGTTGGTACACTGCCATGAATGATAGCTGGATGACAGCTATCCTTATGTACTCTAGTTCGTGGCTCAGTTAGTATGCCACCTTAGTTAGCTGAGTTTGGTTTGAGACCCACATATAGGGTTCTTCTATTTCTTTGTACCAGAGTTCTTTTGGCTTTCACAACTAAGAAGAGGAAAACTGTTTTCAGCCTCCACCTTTGTGTGTATTCCCCCATTGTGTATGTGAGAAAGCCGCAAATGAGACTCCTTCCTTCTCTCCCACTATCTTCACATGGTATGAGAGCCTAGTTCATGGTAAGGAGCTCAAGAAAGCAAACCAAGTTCGCAGTGTCCTAGTAAGAGGACCAGTGTTGCTTTCCTTTTTGGAGTTTGGGAGCAAATCTCTGCAGGTAGCACAGCCGGAAAGTGCAAGAGTGCATTGTCTCAGAATTAGATGCCCTTCGCGGTGACTTTATTTTTTTGATTCGAGGCCATTTTGGGGCCCGTTTTGGAGGCGGAGGTTCTCCGCATGCACTCAGAAAAAGGCCCTATTTTTGCTGTGCGACCACTGCTTTGCAAGTCGGTGAAAAGTTGCCACAGAAATTGCATCGTATACCTGTGCGCAGAGATCTTGGGAGATACAAAATCATTCTTATTGCGTGTTGATGCAAAATCATCACTAGGAAGTGATTGTGTGGTCAAATACCACTTTCGTCAGTTTTGCAGATTTACCCTTGTGAGGTAGAAGCTGTGTTTTTTGAGGTGACAGAATATTTTGCAGTGTTCTGTAATGGCGTCTGATTCTCTTTCACAGATTGTCACTGAAAAGTTTGACAAGAACAACTTCCAAGCATGGAAGTTTAGAATGACAAATTTCCTCATGGGAAAAGGCTATTGGGAGTTCATTACATGAAATGAAGAAGAACCAGTTCTTCCTAATATTCCCAATCAACAGGAAATGCAGGCATTTAAAGGATGGCATGAGAGAGCCAGAAAAGTTATGTATTGGCTGTCTATCAGTATTTCAGATTCTATGATTGTGCATATTCAGGATGCAAGTACGTCAAAGGAGGCATGGGATACTTTGGCAAAAATGTATAGCGCAAATACGCAAGCCAGGAAAATGCAACTCAAGCAGGAGCTGCATAATGTGCAGAGAGAAAATATGAGCATCAATGACTACCACATGAAGGTGAAGAAAATTGCAGATGCACTTGCTTCCATTGGGTTGCTAGTGGAAGATGATGATTTAGTTTCTGTGACCTTGAATGGCCTAGGAAAGGATTATGCATAGTTCCGGACATCCCATTGCCATTCGTGAAAAATTTCCTGCTTTTGAGGAGTTGTTTACTCTTCTAATTTCTGAAGAGCAGAGAAATGGTGGTGCATCTTCTTCAGGAGGAACTTCAAAAGAAACTATCTTCTACTCAAAGGAGCAGGCCGATCTGGAGGCCATGGTAGAAATCAGAATATGCAGCAAACTCAAGAAAACGAGTCCTATGGAGGAGGACGTGGTAACTCTAGAGGCAGGGGGAGCCAAAGAGGTTGTGGTGGATGGCAGAGAGGCCAAAATGCAAACAGCAATGTTGAATGCTACTACTGTGGTAAAATGGGTCATATGGCTAAACACTGCTATAAAAAGCAGAAGGACATCATGAATGGAAAATTGCAGCAAAGGAATTATGCATCTTCTAGTAGACAGGGTGATGACAGAAATGAGCATCTGTTTATGGTGCAACACATGACCAATTCTATGACAAGTGCAGAAGAAAGCAATGATGTGTGGTATGTTGACTCAGGTGCGTCAAACCACATGACAGGTCATGCAGAATGGATGCAAGATGCAAGGAAAATGGAAAGACCAGGATTTGTGGAGACTGGTGATGATACTGCACATCCTATTGTGCAGATTGGTAAAATTCCTTTGTCTATGCAGGATGGGAAAAAGAAATACTTGTTTGATGTATTTCATGTCTTGAATATCACCAAGAACCTAGATCTGTTGGTCAAATGGTTGAGCAGGTCTTGCAGGTCAGATTTAATCCTCATGGATGCTTTGTTGAGGATATGAAAAATAACGGTCACTTGATAGAAAAAGGAAAGAAGAAGGGCATGATGTTTACGTTAGATGTAGACATGCCTGAATTGAGTGTAGCAATGTTTGCACACAGGACCGGTGTAGTTGCAGATATTGATATCTAGCATAAACACATTGGTCATGTTAATGTACAATGACTTAAATCAATGCAGGCCCAAAATATTGTTGCAGGATTGCCTAAATTCAAGGTTGTAGAAATGCATAAGATATGTGAAGCCTGTCAATTTGGAAAACAAGCAAGGAAACCATTTCCTAGACATGTTCAAGAGAGTAAGAAGCCATTGGAATTAATCCACTCTGATGTGTGGACTACTAAAGCTACATCTATTGGAGGCTGTCATTATTTTGTCACTTTTATTGATGATTATAGCAAAAAAGTTTGGGTGTATTTTATGAAAAGAAAAGTGAAGTGTTTGGGCATTTCAAAGCTTTTAAAGCTATGGTTAAAAAAGAAACAAGCCTGCAAATAAAATGCCTAAGGTCAGATGGAGGGGGAGAGTACCTCTCAAATGAGTTTGCAAGGTTCCTGCAGGAACATGGCATAAAGCAACAATATTCATGCAGTCATACCCCACAACAAAATGGACTTGCACAAAGGAAAAATAGGCATATTGGAGAGGTATCTCGGGCCATGGTAAATGAAAAAGACCTACCAGATTATTATTGGGCTGAAGCAGTTTACATAATGAATAGGACTCCCACTACAACAATACATGGCATGACGCTAGAGGAGATGTATACTGGTAGGAAACCAGATATTTCTCATTTGAAAATTTTTGGTTGCATTGCCTATGTTCATGTGCCAGATCAGCTGAGGTCCAAGTTGGATCCAAAAGCTGAGAAGTGCATCTTTATTGGTTATTCTCTACAGTAGAAAGGGTATAGATGCTATAACCCTTCTACTCGTAAGTTTACAGTGAGCAGAGATGTTGTTTTTGATGAGATGAGCAGCTAATATAAACCAGTAAATGTGATTGATGATGTAGATGCACAAAATGGTAATGCTGCACAGAATTCACACCAGCAATCACAAAATATTAGTGGACTTGCAGTGTCCTCTAGCAGTGGTTCACATACTTCGCCATGGACAGGCAGATTGAGATCAGGAGAATCTCCTCAAAGCAATGCAGATAGTGGTATGCAGGTATCATGAAAAGGAAACGAGAAGGTAGATCAGCCCATGTTTGATGTGAATGCAGAGGTCACTCTTATGTGGATGGTGAATCCAGTGGCTCAAAACAGAGCATTGATGATGAGTTGGGTATTCCTTTGTTACACCGGACTAAGGAAGACTAGGGATGTTTTGAGAGCACCTCAAAGTGAGCCTACTTTGCACAGGTCTACCAGAGCTAGGTATCCTGTGGATAGGCTGAAATATGATGGATTTATAGCCATTCACTATGCCTATATGGTCAAAGTGATACAAGAACCAGAACCCACTTCTTTTGAGCAAGCCATGGGAAAAGAAAAATGGGAGAAAGCCATGGATGAAGAAATGGATGCCTTGGAAGCAAATGCTACATGGGAATTGGTGCCTTTGCCTAAAGACAAGAATGCAATTGGCTGCAAGTGGGTTTATAAGGTGAAGCACAATGCAGATGGTTCTGTGAACAGATACAAGGCACGATTAGTTGTCAAGGGGTATGCACAGACATATGGCATTGATTATGAAGAAACATTCAGTCCGGTTGGTTGCAAGGATGGCAACCATAAGAGCAGTCATTGCTATGGCTGCATCAAAGGGATGGTCTTTACATCAGATGGATGTAAAGAATGCCTTCTTGCATGATGATTTGCAAGAAGAGGTCTTTATGGAGCAGCCACTAGGTTATGTTCATGCTGTTCATCCTGAGTTTGTTTGCAGGTTGAAGAAAGCCTTGTATGGCTTGAAGCAAGCACCTAGAGCATGGTCGAACAAGATAGGACAGTATCTTGTTACTATTGACTTTTAGATTTCCAAGGCAGATTTCTCACTTTATGTGAGAAAAACAAAGAAAGGTATTATGCTGCTTGTCATTTATGTTGATGATTTGATCATCACAGGTGATAGTGATGAAGATATCCTTCATGTGAAAATGCTATTGAAGCAGAAGTTTGAGATGAAGGATTTGGGAGAGCTGCGTTATTTCTTGGGCATTGAGGTGATCAGATCACCAAGTGGGATACGGCTCTTGTTACACAAAGATCATAAAGGCATCCAAGAAATCCAAGTGTAGTAGCAAGCATAGAATTCTCGACAACAAATACAAGGAAGAGCTAGGACTTGAGAGAATAAGGGAAATACTTTTTTGGGACTTGCATGAAAACAAAATAGATAGATCCAAACTCCCCATAATGGAGCCTCTTTGCTACTAGAATGTCTTGGTTTGATAGGTCTCTCAATATTAGTGTTGCCTCATCACCTAGCAATCTAAGATAGACTACAAGTTTATAATTGAACTCTTGAAGTATTAAGGATCCATTTCATTATTCAATATGGTGGTTTCAATTCATTCAACATCAATCTAATTGATATATAGAAGATTAGACCAAACACCATTCATTTGGAGAGTATTTTGCTGATTGGGCTGGTAGTATTTATGATAGACGATCTACCAGTGAATATGTGTTCTCTTTTGGGAGTGCTGCAGTCACTTGGAGCAGCAAGAAACAGCCTACAGTTGCCTTGTCGAGCACAGAGGCTGAGTATAGGGGTGCAGCAATGGCTGCATGTGAGGTAGCTTGGTTGCATAAGCTACTTTATGATATGCATCAGTCTACAGATGGGCCACTTGTCATTTATTGTGACAACATGAGCAGTATACACTTGGCAAATAACCCAGTCTATCATGCTAGAACAAAGCACATTGAGGTGCATTATCACTATGTGTGGGAGAAGGTTTTACTAGGTCTTATTGATCTAGTTTATGTCAGCACAGAGGATCAGGTAGCTGACATATTCACGAAGGCATGGGTGCAGAGAAGCTGCGCAAGTTCAGAGACCTGCTTGGTGTGCAGGAATTGGGATTGAGCTCGAGGGGGAGTGTTGAGATATCAAGCTCCACTCATGATATGCCAGGGTGACAGTTGTGGTTGTTTGAAAAGCCCCATATGCTGTGCAGACCACAAACTCCTTTGATTTTCTCACAATCAGGACTGCTTCTCCTTTGCACTCCACCCACTTTAACTTCATGGAACACTTTGCGTACTATACTATTCTTAAGGCTTTGTTTACTATATGTTGAATGCGCGAGGTTGATTGTATTCCATGTTATAGCATAATGGGCTCATTGAGCTTTTTTTAAGGGCATGTTAATTGGTGTTTAAACAAATCTTGCATAATAACACCACCATATTCATCATGTTCACCCTTGCCATGGCTAGTAGACTCAAAGAAATTCCACATCTTGTCTAGACCAGTCATGGATTTGAACCTTGAGATAAAGTAGAATCCACAGGCTGATTTAAATTATGAGGCAACACCATCTGACCACGCCCAATGTGTGTTTAATATTTTCTATGTGGTGATTTTTATTTTTCACCCATTCCCAATGCAGTTGAAAAGCATGCTGCACATATAAAGTATCATGTTCCCTATCATCTGAAATGTAGAAATGGTATGCGTGTTGCATTGATTTGGACTCCTATGACTCAGCAAAGATTGGCATCAGTCTCATAGAAGAATCAAGCAAATGATTGTACATGATATGCACAAGAATTTTTGTATGCTTGTTGTACTAGTGAGCACTTTGTATCTCATCTTGTTCTTGAAAATTTAAATAACTTTTAGCAAAATCTATGACAAAGACAATAGTTTCATGGGGAAAATTGGCAAGGCACTTCTTATCCTATCAACTGGTCGTGAAATTGTGAAGCACATATTTTGGTATGGATTGAACCATGTGACCTATAAGCTCCCTCAAGTGAGTGCTCTTATATGATAGAAACCATCTCTCTTTATCGGATCCTTCAACATTGACATTTTCAAATCTTCTCCACTTTAGAGCAACATGGTTATCTTCCCTCATTTCATTTGGATAGACAAGAAATGTCTTCTTCTTCAGCTTTAGATTGCAATGCTTGCATGTACCAGAAATGCATTCAATGTGGTGCCACTCATGGTCTCCCTTTGTACAAACCACTAGCTCCCATAGAGACCTTAGGCTACAAAAGCTACTCTCCCTTGCAACACATGATGAGGATCTAGGTGGCCTACATACTATGCATTCATAGGGAAGACATGGTCATCGATCCCCATGGAGCAATGCTCTAACACGACCAGATCTCAAGTCTTTCATAGCTTGTTGGTTGGCCAGGTCAAAGTCTATGTGTGTTTTGCAACAACAAACATTCTTGTTTTTGAGTTTCCTGATGTACCAGGGCTTATAATTCTCAAATCTCTTCTGCCCAAATGAAATGTTAGGATTCTGATCCATGAACATGAGATACAACTCCATCTGTTGACCCAACATGTGGGAACAACAGAATACTGAGCCCTCTTTTAAATGGAACAATAGTATAGTGAGCCTCTTTTTTGCACTACTACTAAAACAAGACAAAACACAATACATGCAAAAACGTGGTCTAATTAAACTATATAATGAATCTAGAGTGAACTAATAGTCTAATAATTGAACTAATCAAGCTACTAGAAGTGAAATAATTTCAACCATTGTGCTAGTTTAGGACAGTCACAATTTCAACTATCGAGCTGGTTTGGGATAGTCACACAATTTCAACCACCGTGCTAGTTTAGGACAGTCACAATTTCAACTATCGAGCTGGTTTGGGAGAGACACATTTTCAACCACCGTGCTGGTTTAGGACAGTGTCACAATTTCAACTATCGAGCTGGTTTAGTACAGTCACACAATTTCAATCATAGGGTTGGTTTAGGACACGTTTAGGATAGTTAACTACCAGGCTGGTTTAGGACACATTTAGGACAGCCACAATTTCAACTACCAAGATACTTTAGGACAGTCACAATTTCAACCACACGGCTAGTTTAGCTTGACGGTCTCAACTTCACATATTAAACAAGAACAAGTATATTGCTTTTCATTTTTGCATTTCACAATTAGAAATAAACAACATATTGCTGTTCATTTTTGAATTTCACAATTTCAATCAGTAACTACTATTTGTCTTGAAGCAGCACCCGGCTAGTTTACACAATCACATTAAGTACAAGCCATCTTAGTCTAGAAATTAAGTGGTATATGACCAAATAGCATGAAATTAAGTCTAACTAATTTGATTACTACAAAACACAGTAATTGCAACCACCAAGACCATCAACAACTAATGTCTATTCAGCCATGCTGGTTTAGGACATGATGATTGATCTGCTCTTAAAGCCACGTGATACATAGGGTTTCTTAGGGGTGCACCCCTCGAGAGTGTAATAGACAATGTATTACAAGAGATTTTAATTGCATGGTGATTGTGTTACCATATTGCTCTCTTCCTTTTTAGTGTTGCATTCATGGGATAGATGACCAAGTTCCTCGCATTTGCCACATCTCTTTTTTTTTGGGTCCTTGATATAACATCTTGACTCAGTATGACCTTCCTTTTTGCAAAAAGAGAATTCTACAGTCTTTGTCATAATCAAGGCTCCATTTGGAGTTGAAGTAGATCCCCCCCAATCTTCTTTTCCTCTCTTTTCTTTGTCAAGTAGTGAAGATATTACATTTTCCAATGATGGATTAGGAACATTTTTTAATGTTGTTACCAAAGCTACATAAACTTTTGAAACAGCCTTAAGCAACATAGTGGTTGCATCCTCTTCATTGGCATTAATTAATGAGAGTTGTACCTTTAAACCTTTCAACACTATATTAGGGAATTTGGGAATTTTTGGGAATTCCCAAAAGGTAAAGACTTGGCCACATGGTCAAATCTCAAGCCCTTACTTGAAAGTGTAATAAACCCTAAACACTATATTCAGGAATCCTTACAAGTCCCACTTTCAAATAAGTGGCTAAGATTTTTGCCAGATGGTCAAATCTTCAACCCTATTTAAATTTGGGACTTAGGAAATTCCCAAATTCCCTAATATAGTGTTTTTCATTTTTGAGATGAATGTGCCCAAATCTTCACCACTTTAAAAATCTAATCCAAAGAATTCAACCTTCAAGGAGATTTTGGAGCTTTTACCTCGAGCGCCATATAAATTTTCAAGCTCGTCTCATTTTGCCTTTGCCATTTTGAGTTAATTCACATGATGAATGAGACTTTTATGGAGATATCTCATGATGATGGATTGTGCTTGCTCATCATCTTCCACCTCTTTGAGTTTAGGAGGATTAATTGCCATTTTTGCTTGTAACATATGGCCAATATTTTATCACCACTTGCCACAAATGAAATCCTTCACCCGAGAAGGTTTTGATGTCAGTAGAGAATTTTTCCATTGGAGCAAATGAAAAGAAAATAGAAGATAAGATCTCTTTAAAAAATACTACAAATTTGGCTGCAAGAAGCTAATAAATAAGTTGGTCAACTCCTAGGTGGACTGGCATTTGGACCTTAGCTTCTATACTATTCTTTAAGGAGAGGTTTCAAATGGAGGAAGCTGAGATATGCCACGTGGACAACATCTCATGTTCAAGAGCTTCGGGGAAGGTGGGAGGAGGTTCGGGAACTTTGGGGATGCCCCACACAGGCACGTGGCAGAAGGCACAGTGGACTGACTGTTGCACAAATAGACTCCGAGGTGGATCCAAATTAAACCAATTGGTTGCAGGACTTGCCATAGATGGCAGTAAATTCGTGATAGACTACAGTAAATTCACGAAGAGCAATGGGACAGAGGGGCACGAGATTGCATGCAGGTGCCACATTGCTTTATGACAATCCAATGCCTTAGATCTAATCCATGTCTGTCGTGCCCCTGTGCATAGTGCAGTGCCCTATCTGGCTACCTGTTCTCAAGCAATCTTTGCAGCTCCAATGCAACGTACTGCATGATAATAGCATGGGTCTCGGGGCTGATGCTGCAGAGACAATGGCCAATTGAGGGCTCAGACTGCTAGTGTGTGCCGTACTCCTAAACAAATTCATTGTAAACGAATCCTAAATCCTAAATGAATGAATTGTATGACATTCATTAAGTGTTCAGGAGAGTTCATTGCAGCCGACCTTCTCATTCTTCTTTCATATGACTTGACATGACCCCCTCTCATCATTTGGCTGAGGTGAATAGTATTCGTTGTTAGTGTGTTGGAACTCTAGTAAAGATATGCAAAGATAATGTGCGAGACTAGTAATAATAGAAGCAAACCACCACATTGGTGGTAGCTAATATCCTAGTGTGCAACCAACCATCACATTGGTGAGCACCTATCCTCTATTAGAGGGTTGGTCAGCCCCTAAAAAATACTTGAGTAATATATATCCATATTTGGTCTTATACATTTTGAATTGGTTTCACTTATAATGAAAAAGTGGTTCTAAGGTTGAAGTTAGAACCAAGAAAAAGACGGGTGAAAACAAAAAAACAGAGTATCCAAATCTCCAAGAGATCAAGTGTGCCATCTATAAAGAGCTTTATATTCACACAAGGATTTCAAGATAGTGGCATGACATCAAAGAGCATGCAAATTTCAGCAATCTTTCTACAATATATAGACATATAGATGTATATATAAAAATTTAATAACTTTTGCATGACATTATGGTCCTTGTCCACAGGCACAGGATCACTTCAATCACTTTGGAGCTTTGTACAACATTACTTTGATGACTTTGGAGCTTTCTACAACATCACTTAGATCACTTTGTCTATGAAATTGAATGTATACATACATATAGATATATGTAGATATTCGTCCTGACATTACGGTCCTTGGCCTATCTTGACACTTTATAAACTTAGAGTGCTCCTGCCGTATTAACTATTATTGTCATCATAGTGACATCTCTTCCTCTCATTAGCATTATTGAACCACTTTATTTCAAATCATTCAACTCCATTTTAATCAAAGTCTTTTGTCTCACATTATGGTACTTGGCTTGTCAAAGGACACTATCTAGTCACATAGATGAGAAAACATCACTTCAGTCACTTTGGAAATATTATAATACTGTATACATATACATATATTAGTATATGTATATATATATATATATATATATAAATATCCAGAAATATGAAATCCCATAACTAATCCACAAATCCACAATTCCTAAACGAATGAATTGTATGCCATTCATCTTGTCTTGTAATAATAATAATAGAAGCAAACCACCATGATGGTGGCAATTATATTCCTAGTGTGCAACCAACCACTGCGTTAGTAGCAATTAAGTTAATATCCTCATAATAATAGAAGCAAGCCACCATGTCGATGGTAGTTAATATCCTAGTACACAACCAATCTCCAAGTTGCAACCAACTAGTGGTATTATACTAAAAGCTATTATACTATAATGAATCACATTGTTGCAAACTGTTATCCTAAAACAGATACATTGCCCAAGTAAACTCTGGATAAATAGATAGTTGCAACATTAGGCAAGCACATTTGATCCGTCCATGACATGGGCAATGGCAAATGGCATTCTCTACAGTGCTATCTTGCATGTGCAATCACCCCAAAGCAAAAAACATGCACAAAGTGGTAGCACGCAGACCATCAGCTCATGCAATCATCTATGATTGGGGTATGGCATACCATGCATTTCGGACCCTGTTACATAAAAGGATAGGCATCCAATTTTACTATTGTATCCATCAATACAATAGTCTTGCTCTGTACATGATGAGGTCCTTTCTTGATTTCTTACTCCCTCATCCTAAGGCTATGGATGTTCACCTTCATCTCCTCCACTTTTTGCTCAATCCATGCAACAACTTCATCTGATTCCCTCATCATCTCTTCAAGTTGCTTAAATTTCTTAAAAACATCAACATGGGCCATTTTCAAGACTTGCACTCTAGTTTTAAAATCTCTCATGACAATGGACTACTTAAAAACTTTTGAAAGACACTACAAGCTCATGCACAACCCTATCATAATCTTGTTGTAGGGTCTTGTAGCTTACTCTTTGAACTTCCACTAGTGTTTCTAGATAACAACCCCCACTATGGCTGCTACAACTTGCTCCACCGTGGCTACTCTCTACATCCTTCCTTGCTTGGAGAGCTGCCTCATTGTCTTCTCTACCCTGGCTGCTCTCTGCCCCATCCTTCCTGGCCTTGAAGCTCTTTCGTAGCTCTTACATCATTGATCTAGTTTCTGCATTCTCTATTTTTAGTTTCTCCATAACTTGGTCTTTTTCAATGTCCAATGCATTCTGCATGTTGCAGAGCCATTTGTAAAGAGCCTCCTTTTTGGCTTTTTGATCTTCAAGCTCCTTTTGCATCATTTCTAGCTCCTTTTCTGTGATGTCCCCATTACTTCTAACTTATTCAAGCCTATCTCAGACTCCTTGATGAGCTTCTCTGCTTCTTCTTTTCTATGCCTTTCCATGTTGACCATGTTTGCAGTGGACTCAGCTTGCTCTTGTGCCTGAAAGGCCCTCACTTCTACCTCCTCTACCTTGGCTTTTACACCCTCCCTAAGATTTTTCTCAAGTAGCATTGCCTTTGCTACATCCGTGGCTTTCTCTTGTGGAAAATTCACCTTGTGAGATGAGAAATTTTCTTATCATATTGCTCCAAAATCACTTTGAGGGTAGATGCCATCAGGTGCAATTGCAACTACAGTGGACTAAGATGACAATTTGAATTTGCCATCCATGCAATTATTCAAGTTATTTATCACGCTCTTAGAGATCTCCCTTGAGAAAGAGACATCACATCCTTTCAGTTGCTCTACTGCTACTTAGACCTACCAAAACTTCATGGTTCCTCTCCTATCAAGAAAGAAGTGCATTGCTTTCTTCAGCACATCTTGGAGGTCGTTGGAAAGCTAGAAAGCTTGACTTCACCATCTTTACTAATTTAAGCATTGGGATATGCATCTAGAATCTCCTATATCTTCCACTACTTCTCAAAGATAGTGTGCTTGAAAATTTCCTCCATGAAGGCCTAGCACATTTTCAATCATGCTTTCAGTGATGGTAATCTTCTGACCTTGACAGACTATTTGTCCCTCCTTCACGTTCACCTCGTGTACCAACCTTGTAAAGTTTCTGAGAGTATCCAAATTGGGCTTTTGGAGAATGAGTGAGGAGCTCCTAGATGTCATGATTTCAAGATCAGGGGAGGATAGGCTCTCGCATTGTGCTGCCTAGGGGGAGGGAAGATTGTGCGAGGAGCTCCTAGAATGTGTAGGGGGGGAGGAAAGATCATGTGAGGAGATTTCAAACTATGTAGAGACATTTTGGAGCTTGAAGGGATCCATTATGAGAGGGGATAAAAATTGCAGGAAGAGGGAAGGGAGAAAGAAATGGTTGAGAGGGATAAAAGACAAAATAGTGAAGGAAATGGAATAGTGGAGACTTAAGTTTATAGCCCGAGTGCAAGGGAGAAAGAAACAGTCGAGAGGGATAGAAGACAATACAGTGAAGGGAATGGAATAGCAGGGGCTTAAGTTCATAGCCAAACTAGAAGGAACTATCAAGGTGAGAGCCCAAGTGTTGATTAATTCAAGGCGACAATACTACCTTGCATGGTCCTGAGTGATTAGAGGTGATTCGGCTTCATGATCTACGTCTGTGGTAATTACTTTCCAGTGGTGGTGGCTCTCATCAGCCATATCTGTGGTGGCTAATATTCCATTGGGCTATTAATTACCAGCCACCGCAGCGGCCTGCTATCACTCAGTTGCCAGTTACCACCATTGGGATTTTATGCATGATTACTACGAGTGCAGTAAATTACCATTCACTAGGCTTGCATGCTCATTAGAATACTAGAGTGCATGGTAATGAGTGATTAGAGGTGATTAGGCTTCATGATTTTGTGGTAATTACTGCCCAGTGGTGCTGGCTCTCATTAACCATGTCTCTCGTGGCTAAGATTCCACCCTAGTGGCTTGCAATCACTCACCTACCAGTTACCACCACTGGGCTTCATGATTAACAACAACGTTGTAATTAATTTCAATTTCCCATCTGGGGTGGCACCTAAGATTTCACTACAATGGCCTACAATTAATGTGGATGGAACACTGAACCTTCGAACCGACAGATATGGCATGTTGATATGGCTCTTGCCCCTAAAGGGGACCCCTCAGGTGCCATATCGTCAATTGCATTTTCCTTGGTTGCATAAGGAAATACATTTTCCTTGGTACAAGAACTAGCATGATGGCTATCATAGATCTCCTTCTGTTTGGCAGTGTAGTGGTCATCATAGATCTCCTCCTGTAATATGTAAAAATAGGTAACGGAGCCATAACTCCAAGAACTAGCGCGGTGGTCACTTCAAGCCAACCTTGAATTTAGGGTGATGACAGGTGGTCAAGCCAAATAATGCGCTGTGGTAATGTTTAGAATGATAGATTGTGTCTCATTATTATGAAAAGAACCAGTACGGTGGTCTCTCCAAGCCAACCTTAAATTTTCATGATTTGCATGGATGCCCTACTGCGTGACAGGTGGCAAAGATGCCCTGCCTAGTGATAACATGTGGTTGGGCCAAAGACTACGCTACAACGGTGTTCAAAATGATAGATTGCATCTCATTATTATGCCAAGAACTAGCATGATGGTCTCTCCATGCTAACCTTGAATTTTCATGATCTACATGGGTGCGCTGCCCAGTGACAAGTGGCAAAGCTATGGCAAAATGTTGCGTGATGATAGGTGGTCTCTAGGTGGTCAAGCTAGAGACTGCACTATATGAAGTAGTGCAGAGATGCATGATGTAGTGCAAAGCTACCATGTGTTCAGCTCTGTGGTGTTCAAATTAAATAGATTGAGTCTCATTATAAAGCCACTGCATCATCATAATGTTGAGAAAATTTCTAGCAAGAGCACAGGTCCATGCAAAATTCAAAATCTCACCATTGCAGCCCCAAAATGCCCCCAAAAATATTTTCGCTAATGGCTACACCTAAGCAAACGTTGACCGTATGTCTATGCCATTGGGATTACATTGGCCCAACCAAAGGGAAACCTGGACTACCCAATTTACTATGCAAGCAAGCTTATGACCCAAGCTAAGTGCAATTATAGTAGCACTGAGGGGGAGGCACTTGGAATGGTTTATAGTGTATAGAAATCCCAACACTATTAACTTGGTAATCAATTCATCTTTTATGTCGTTCACAAATCTTTGCTACACCTGATCAATAAAATAGTGATTCAAGGTCACTTGGCTCGATGGATTCTTATATTACAAGAGCTCAATAAAATACACCCAATCTTTTCTGCTGTAGTCATCAATAAAAGTGACAAAATAATGACAGCCTCCAATAGATGCAGCTTTAGTAGTCCACACATCAGAGTGGATTAATTCCAATGGCCTCTTACTCTCTTGAACATGTCTAGGAAATGGTTTCCTTACCTGTTTTCCAAATTGACAGGCTTCACATACCTTATGCATTTCTGCAACCTTGAACTTAGGCAATCCTGCAACAATATTTTGGGCCTGCATTAATTTAAGTCATTGTACATTAACATGACCAATGCATTTATGCCAGATATCAATATTTGCAACTACACCGGTCCCATGTGCAAACATTGTTGCACTCAATTCAGGCATGTCCACATCCGACGTAAACATCTTGTCCTTCTTCTTCCCTTTTGCTATCAAGCAACCTTTATTTTTCATATCCTCAACAAAGCATCCATGAGGATTAAATCTGACCTACAAGCCTTGCTCAACCATTTGACCAATAGAAACCAGGTACTTGGTGATATTCAGGACATGAAATACATCAGACAGGTATTTCTTTTTCCCATCCTGCATAGACAAACGAATTTTACCAATCTGCACAATAGGATGTGCAGTATCATCACCAGTCTCCACAAATCCTGGTCTTTCCATTTTCCTTGCATCCTGCATCCATTCTACATGACCTGTCATGTGGTTTGATGCACTTGAGTCAACATACCACACATCATTGCTTTCTTCTGCACTTGTCACAGAATTGGTCATGTGTTGCACCATAAACAAATGCTCAATTTTGTCATCACCCTATCTACTAGAGGATGCATAATTGCCTTACTGCAATTTTCTAGTCATGATGTCATTCTGCTTTTTATAGCAGCCTTTAACCATATGACCCATTTTACCACAGTAGTAGCATTCAACATTGCTGTTTGCATTTTGGCCTCTCTGCCATCCACCATGACTCTTTAGCTCCCCCTGCCTCTAAAGTTACCACGTCCTCCTCAAGAGGACTAGTTTTCTTGAATTTGCTGCACATTCTGATTTCTGCCATGGCCTCTAGATCAGCCTGCTCTACCTCTGCCTCTACCTCTTCTAGCATTTGAGTAGAAGACAACTTCTTTTGAAGTTCCTCCTGAAGAAGATGCACCACCATTTCTCTGCTCTTCAGAAATTAGAAGAGCAATCAACTCCTCAAAATCAAGAAAATTCTCACAGACAGCAATGGATGCCCGGAATTGTGCATAATCCTTTCCTAGACCATTCAAGGTCATAGAAACTAAATCATCATCTTCCACTAGCGACCCAATGGAAGCAAGTGCATCTGCAATATTCTTCACCTTCATGTGGTAGTCATTGATGCTCATATTTTCTCTCTGCACATTATGCAACTCTTGCTTGAGCCTTTTCCCTTAAGATAATTCGTCATTCTAAACTTCCATGTTGGGAAGTTGTTCTTGTCAAGCTTTTCAATGACTATTTGTGAAAGAGCATTAGACACCATTACAGAACACTGCAAAAATATTCTGTAACTGTAAAAAACACAACTTCTGCCTCACAAGGGCAAATCTGCAAAATTGACGAAAGTGTTATTTGACCACACAGTCACTTCCTGGTGATGATTTTGCATCAACAGGAAATGAGAATGATTTCGTCACTTCCAATATTTCTATGCATAGGCATACGATGCAATTTCTGTGGCAACTTTTCACGGATCTACAGAACGGTGGTCGTACAACAAAAACAAGGCACTTTTCTGAGTGCCTACAGAAAACTTCCACCACCAAAATGGCGGGCCTCGAAACGGCCTCGAATCAAAAAAATAATGTCACACCGTGAGGGGCATCCCAATATGAGACAATGCACTCTTGCAATTTTTGGTTGTGCTACCTGCAGAGATTTGCTCCCAAACTAAAAAAAGGAAAGCAACACTGATCCTCTTACCAAGACACCGCGAACTTGGTTTGCTTTCTTGAGCTCCTTACCACGAACCAAGCTCTAATACCATATGAAGAGAGTGGGAGAGAAGTAAGGAGTCTCACTTGCAGCTTTCTCACATACACAATGGGGGAATACACACAAAGGTGGAGGCTAAAAACAGTTTTCCTTTTCTTAGTTGTGAAAGCCAAAAGAACTCTCTCTAAGTACAAAAGGAATAGGTGAACCCTATATGTGGGTCTCAAACCAAACTCTGCTAACCTAGGTGGCATACTAACTGAGCCACTAACTAGAGTACATAGAGATAGCTATCATCCATCTATTATTCATGGGCGGTGTACCAACCTCATCTATAGCTAACAAGTCAGTGACATAAATGCACAACGGTCACCCTGGTATATCACGAGTGGAGCTCGATATCTCAACAAGAACTTGGCCATAATCCAAGCCAAGTTATCTCTCAGTGTCTTTACCTCAACCCACTTGGTGGCATAATTTGTGGCTTCTAGGACATATTTTTCTATCTATAATGAGCAGCATCATGAATGGAAACATGAAATCCAATCCCATATTTGGAAAGCTTCCCAATGCTGACTTGGTTGAAGAGGCATGTGATGTTTAGGAAGCATTTGGCATGTTCATTTGGAAGACAACACCACCACTAGCACATCAAGCATAAGCATACATCACACCTAACACACCAAACATAAGAATTCTTTAACAATGTTTCCCACCAAATGCCGACTTGAAGAAATTTTTGAGATATTAAATATCCACCAAAATGTCCATCGGCGGACCCTACATGAGTTTTAGTGAGAAATATTTCTCGTTTATGTGGCCAAACCCATCTACATAGTACGCTATCCGCTCTTTAGCGATACAAGTGACCAGATATTTTCCTACGATTTTCCTTGGTCATGTTCTCAAGAATGTCCCTTTAGAAAGATATTGCATCAATTCATCATGCTCTCGATATCCATTTAAAAACTAACAACAAAAATCTTGGCATTAGGTAGTTTTGTTGAAACACCTTGAAAAATCCATGCAAGTAAGCTAGACAAGTACTTTGCTCATGCATGGATTTGTATTGGCTTATGAACAATTCAAATGGATCAAGAATAAACACCATCCATGGGCATATGCATCAACAATATCTCATCCAAGAGAGCATAACACTATTAGTGCATCACCTGCAATGTGTCAAAGCTATCCCTTAGCATAAAATAGCATCCATGTGCAAAGCGTCCATAAAAAATAGCATCCCACAAGGCAATCTGGGCCTATTAGCGCATCCAATAAGGATCACAATGCATCCAAATGGCCTATAAATCATCCACTACAACCTAATGCACAACACAAATGAGTGGACACGGCTCAAACTGCAACTAGAGTGATCTGCATAATGTATGCTCAAGAAATCATGGTCCCATGGCAATGACCCCTACTGAAAATAGAACCTGAGCTGCCTCAAAACATGGGTGCCATTGCATAATCGGACTCAGCAAGACAATCTGCAAATATCTCTTCTACTGGAACTCCAAAATCCCAACCAATGAGTGAGAAATGGGAGTCAACACTTATCCATAGGCATGTGGCATAAACCTAAGGTTTCAAAATCTTAGAATGAAAAATGCATAATAGAGAGACGAAATCCAATACACAGAGATCTATAACTCTGAAAATACTCTATCGAATTGCACAAGAACTGACAAGTAAAAGTTTTTAGGCATCCGAAAGGCAATGGGACAGACGGTTTTGGAAACCGTGGTCCCAATCACTGGGTCCAACACAGACTGAAAAACGTTTTTGGAAACTAAACTGTTTGTAAACTCCACTGGAGTGCAAATGATGAGCAACATAGAAGTTTTAGGACCTCCTAAGTCCG
The DNA here is from genome assembly GCF_047967505.1 of Dipteris shenzhenensis. Classification (NCBI taxonomy): domain Eukaryota; kingdom Viridiplantae; phylum Streptophyta; class Polypodiopsida; order Gleicheniales; family Dipteridaceae; genus Dipteris; species Dipteris shenzhenensis. The sequence continues at coordinate 22,997,713 of NC_141603.1, read as the reverse complement.
CCGGAACTGACAAATCTGCAAGTGGTTGCTCCAAAGTTGAGTTCTAATACCTGGGCAGAAAAAACGTTGAAACTAACATAGTGAGTCAGAAATCCAATGAAATGATCCCAAATTCAAGAATGAAGGTTTTTCCAAGCTCTTGAAGTGAAATGGACACCAAAAGCAAACAATAGCTACCTCTACAAGTCAATACGGAGTCTCTGTCGTCGAACGGAACATGGAAAAGCTTAAAAAACGACTTTTTCTTTGAAAATACTTAATAGGCTCTCAAAACCACTTCGCAAAACCAAATTGACTTTCCAAAGGTTCCTTCAAGGTCTCTGTGCACTCGGATGCAAGTAAAATCACCCACAAAGCTTCCCACAAAGCTTCTCCTTTCTCCCACAGAGTTGCTGAGCTTCCAAGCATTCACGCATGCTCAGCTAGATCACTTGGGCTCTGATACCAGTTGAGAGTGCTCTCAACAAAGGCGGAAAGGAAGAGGGAGAGAGAGAGAGAAATAGAGAGCCACACAAGTTTTTGGTGGGTGCAGGACACCCCAATCTTCTTTTTTCATTCATTTATATATATGTTTGAGTATTGTACATAACTGAGGCAACAGCACAGTGACCTTTAACCCCCACAAAAAGATTCGTCCAATGACCTACACTTCCATAATAGTGGGAGCCCTTCAAAGATTTCCCTACTTAAAGCTTGGTTGAGATGGATGAGGGATGGACTGTATCATCTAGTTGAAGTGTGTGATAAAAGAATAGTGCAACTGGTGGTGGTTGACCTCCTCACAAGACAAGTAATTCCTAAACAAATCAATGGGAGCCAATTCAAGACCTACTAAGCACAAACGTGCCTGATTTTTGCTCCTTGGTCCAACATATAGGTTATTCAATGGACACATCAATGTAGTGGGATATTTAATGATCAACTTATTTGGCTAATTATAGGATCAATTTGGGTTTCACAAAGTCCAAGATGGCAATTATGTGCCACTTAATGATGGCGTGGGAGTTAAACTAATCATTGCAACATGCAAGCTAACACAATGACTTCCATGCATCACTCTTTATACTTTGCATACTCTTGTCTTAGTTGTGTCCACATTTGCTATCCACTTTGTCATCTTGCTGACTTTGTTTCTTGATTTATATGCACTTTCATTGCCATGGCATGCACTACCCCTTATGACCCTCCCATCATGATTCCTCACATCCAAACCCCTCCATTGTTTTTTTATGATTTTCTCAGCTACCTCCACTTCCACTCCTTTAGCTTCTTACCACGTGCATCCACACTTTTGAGCCCCACCTCCCATTAGTACTACATAGGAGCCTTTATGTTTGTGGCTTCAATGAAATCATGTCTCTCACTTCTCTTCTTTGCCCTAGATGGAGTTATGGAACATAGATGTCACCCAAGGTATAATGGGGACCTACGTCATTGATGACAACATAATTTTCTTTGATGGATGCTACATCCCCCTCACTTAGAAGCTCTATGCAATAGTGTTTTCACTTTCTGGGCTGGGTACAGCTACTACAATAGATCTAGATCAAGTGACTTGTGACTCCAATTTTGAGCCAGGTACTTATTCAACATCTCATGGATAGACTACCAATAAGTCCATCAATCCACAAGTTTGATTGTTCTTTCTCTTTTTGTGTGAGTTTATTGGCCTAAAGAAGCTGTGAGGAGCATTACCCATAATTTTTTAATGATTTTGTTGGCCTTACGAAGAGTTTATCAGCCTAAAGAAGAGTTTATTAATCGTTCTCTAAATGTTTGTCTAATTTTATTGGCCTAAAGAAGAGTGTGGGGAGCATTACCTATGATGTTTTTCAACTCACAGCTATGGTGTATTGCACTAGTCTTCCAGTGGACTGGCTTACTAATTTTACAAAAGCATTTGACCAATAACTTAAGAGGCTGGCCAAAGGCCAAGTCCATCATAAGTTGGGACAACCCTTTGTATGATCCAGTATTGTATTAGCTTGCCAAGGCTTCTACCATGACCTCTCACACACCCTCAGCCACTATGATAGTTTTTGCTTCTACTCCTGCCGTCTTTGCTACTATGTCAACTGCTGTCACCGCTGCCAGTATTGGCCTCTACAACTATCACTTCCCTTGCTTTTGAGCCAAGTCCTATATATGAGGCAATTTATTCTCCTCACTTGTTCCATCTCCTACTAAATCCTTTACATTGTTCCAAGCTTCAATATTGACACTATAATCCTCTTTGACAATGGCACGTAACACATAGTGACCGGGAATCACATTGCCACTAGTACTATTTTCACTAAGTCCACCCTTACTTCTAAGGTTCCTCATTTATCTCCATCCCCTAATGTTATTGGTTTTGTTCCCACTTCCATAGTTCTTACCACCCCAAGATCTACTAGCCTGGAGACCCCACCTTCTCAGCCTCTTTAACTGGGGGAGCACACACAAATGGGCTAGAGAAACTTACTAAACATAATACTTTTCCTTCCTTGAGTACTTCCAAGGAACAAGGGGTCAATGAAATATGTTTTGTCAATGACTCCTCACTCTCAACAACTAGTACATGATAGTTATTGATAGATATCAATAGAGTTCACCAGTCCTATACCTACTTTATATCACCTGTCATTAATTGCTACCCCCATAGTTCATTTGCATTGTGCAAAGGGAGTACGTGGCCCACAACCAAGTGTACCCACAACCACGTGTAGCTGGTAGCTCAAACATGCTTGCAAGTGGACTATGATGCTTTGTGGTGGGTAGAATTCTAGGTTATCATGAAGAGCACCAAAAGCTTAAGTCTAAATTAAACATGCTGCATTGTACCTCATTAGGAGGAGGTTGAATATACATTAGTTATTGACCAGCCTGGTGGCTGAAAATATTGTGTTTCTTAGTACTTAAATTGCCTATGAAAATTTTGAATATGAGATGAATTTAACAATATGCCATGGGTAAGAGTAAGTCAAATTAGCATGCTTGTGTTCTACACTAAAATAGCTTCAAATATGTCTTTACAGCTTGAAATTTGGGTTACACATAAAAAGTTACATGATCTTGAAAGGAGTTGGGTTTTTATATTTTAGTATATATATATTTTTAACTCCCCTCATCCAAAAGACCCCCCCTTGGGTCTCACATATTATGAAAAATATATACAAATCTTAAGATCTTTCATATTTTTGGAAGTATAAACCTTATGCTTTGTGGTGAGGAGGAGTCGAGATTGTCATATTTTTCCCTTGCATATTTAAAACTTTTGTGGAAAATCCATGCATATTATATATGGACCTTGTCCCCCCATACCCTAGATTTTGGATGAGGGTAGTAACATAATATATATTGAGTTGGCACCCTAGGGGTATGCTAGTCTCTTATCTGCAAGCTAACTGAGTTGCACGTCCACCAAAGTAGTACAATATAAGTATGCTAATCTAGGGGGCATCACGGACTTGGATGTGGTGCAATGGAAGTAGGAATTGCATATCCATACCGACAAAGTACCTATTAATATCAAGGCCTTGCAATAGTGGCTTCCAGCTCAAATACCAGGTTTCCCTGATCTGCTCCATGCCTATCTCCTTGAACAAGTGCCCCAAACCCTCCCTCACATTGATAGCCAACCCCAACAATTGTGCCTAATCTAGCACCCGCAAAGCAAAAGAGGGAGCTTTGAACATGCTTCAAGTCTTGTAGATCCTAGAATTTTGAAGATTGACTCTAGTATGTCACCCCATGAAGGACTTGTATTCCATTGAGAGATGGGCGCAATTAATTCAAGGCAAAGTGTTGAGTCTTGGTTGACACAAGAACCAAACTAGGTGTTGGGTACCTAGACACCGTGGTTGGCCCAACAAGTAGCCTTCCCTGGTGCTTCTCTGGCTGGTCTCTCAAGGGTTTGCAAGAATTGCTCCCTCAATTGTGCACTTGCTCACTTATCCAAAAGCCATTGGATTTATTCCAATTAATATGTGCCCCTACTCCATAACCGTATCCAAGGGTGCAATGAAAGAAATGAGATTTTGGGGAGTGGCATCCAAAAATTTAGTAGTATCATTAGCCTAGGTCACTATCCAAAAGCTCCTCATCCTCTCCTAGGGGAAGTCTTAGCCCAGTTTTTCATGCTTGAGATCTCAAAAATATGCTCATTGCTTCAACCAAAAATCAATATAAGGGAGTAGGAGGGAATCCCTACCAAACAGATCTAGAAATATGAACCAGTCTCCTTTTTCTCCACTAATTAGCTCCTAAATATGGGCTGATCTATACAAAGAGAAAATCCTCTAATCCAAGCATGTGAACGTTGAAAACCTACAAGGGTACCCCTCCACAAATTATAAGCAAATTTGTGTTAAGATTTCTAAAAATGTAGGAGTAGAACCAAAGGCACTAAGCACTTTATGAAGCCTCCCAGAAAGTAAAGATATTATACAAAATGCTTCTACCATCCATGAAGCTCGTCTGCATATATAAATAAGATCTAGAATAATGGGTTGCAAATGTAGATTGATAGCATTCACCAAAATATTATAAAAGATTCCCAAAATACTAACGAGTCTCCATTGGAAAATGAAATTTGTGCAACCTCCCTAGGGGATAAGATGAATGAGACTGTCTATAAGTGAATTAAAAAATGCATTAGAGTCAAAACAACCTATAGGCATGAGATAACATGGTCCCGACTCAAGGCCCAAAAAGAAATAAAAAATGAATGTTGTTAGCCCAACCTGGGCATCTGCCCTTGCAAAGGGCAAGAAGGAAAATCCTAAATTCCATATTGATGAAAGGTGCATCAAGTGAGACTCTCTCTATGGTTTTATCAATGCTAGAATATGGTGCCAAACTATGCATTTGGCATCATATTTGGTAGGTGTATCAATATTCATTGAAATAAGGGAGGCATAAAAATTTGCAAATCCTCGTTAGATTCTATAAGGTAAGAAACACTTTCTCAACCATGTCATGAGCTAAGAGAAGAAAAAAAGTGTTTATTGACTCTTCCTCCCACATGAATCCAATAGGAATCACATGTATAAAATGCATACTCTACTCTTTGATCTAGGAAAACCTGTTGTTGACAAACCCTTGTTGCAACAAGACGCTCCTAAATCCAAACATCTGTAGCCCTTTTTTGCTTTTCCTTCTATAGGGCTACTAATTGCCAAAATAAAGCCCCATATCCCATCTAATAATCTCATGTCTCCTAGCGTTATCAATAGTATGATAAAAATCACTGACATAAAAAATGGTTGTTGCCACATGTGAGGCAGATGACACTCCACCCTACAAATGAGATACCCAAATTTCAAAACATCCTTTGTGAGGACATCCTCTAATATAAATGAAGTTGTTCCACATAATGAGCAAAGAGTGGAGGAGATGAAGGAGAACATCCACAGCCTTAGGATGAGGGAGGAAGCAATCAAGAAGCAACTTCATCATGTACAAAGTAAGACTGTCGTATTGATGGCTGCAATAGTTAAATCAGATGCCTATCCTATTATGCAGTAGGATTCAAAATGCATGTTCTACCATACCCCCATCATAGATGAGTGCATGATTTGATGGCCTGTGTGCTACCACCTTGCATCTGCGTGCTACCACCCTATGCATGTTTTTTGCTTTGGGGTGTTTGCGCATGCAAGATTGCTATGTAGAGAATGTCATTTTCCATTGCCCAGGTCATATGAATAGATCAAATGTGTCTTCCTTCTACAACTATCTACAACAAGAAAGTCATTTGCTATGTAAAGAATGTCATTTGCCATTGCCCAGGTCATGGATAGATCAAATGTACTTGCTACAACTATCTATGACAAGAAAGTAGATGCTGCAGCTCAATTTGCCATTTGGGCAAAAAATGCAAAAGACAAGGAGCTTGAATTGAAGAAGGCCAAGCCTGATCCTGACTCCAAGGAAAAGGAGCCTAAAGGGAGGAACCATCCCCGTTCAAGAGAGGAGCAAGAAGGGCCAAGCCTGCAACTAGGAAGCTCAAAGCAAGGAAAGAGAAAGTGACATGAAGGGAGGGGCCGACTGAGGATATTAAATTAATTGCTACGAGTGCGATGGTTAGTCACCAACACGGTGGTTGGTCACCAACACGGTGGTTGGTTGCACACTAGGAATATAATTTCCACCACAAGTGTGGTGGTTTGCTTCTATTATAATTATTACAAGACAAGTTGAATGGCATACAATTCATTCATTTAGGAATTTGATTCAAATAGATTTTTTATGTTTAATAATTAAGGGAAAATGTTTTTTTTGGTGCACCATAGCTTGTTTGGTTAAGTTTGAATTATTTGATTTGATAGGGGGTTAATGGACGCATAAGGGTATTTGTGCACACAAATACATCACACATGTATTTTTGCACACAATGACATGGTTTGATTGAAAATCAGAGATATATAGCTCCGCTTTTCCACTGGTGTCATTGTAGGTCATAGGGTGGGTCACACTTTTTAGCAAATACACATTGTGACATCAAACCATTAATAACTTACTCATTCTACATGAAATGGTGCTACAAATTGATAGGAAGACACATTACATATTGTATATCTTAACTTGATTTTTTGAGATTTTTTTGAAAGATTTATCTGATTCAAATAGATTTTTTATGTTTAATAATTAAGGGAAAATGTATTTTTTGGTGCACCATAGCTTCTTTGGTTAAGTTTGAATTATTTGATTTGATAGGGGGTTAATGGACACATAAGGGTATGTGGATCAAGTGTTAAATCTAAAATCCATGGTTAGATTTTATGGGATCTACATTTGAAATTTACTTTAGATTAGTGAACGAAATTAGAAAAAAATATAGTAATTTGTAGAAGTTTTGCAATACACCCAAAATCACACGTATATTAGGCTTTGACTTGGTGAAGCTATTGAAAAAAAATTGGTGAAATTTGCATAAGGGAAGGTGTCAATTTTGCCTTCCCCAAGTGAAAACCCCTTCATGTATGTAAAAAGGGTCACACTTGCCAAATACCAAGGCTAGACAGGATTGGTGTTAGGCATGGAAGTGTAGGTTTGGGGAGTTACCAAGCCTAGTGGCAACATTTTTGGTGGGGTATCTTGTCCATGTGGAAGGCTGACACATCATCATCCTCAAGAGTGGTCTTGCCGCCTCAACATGCCACATGGGCATTGAGAACACATCAGCAGGTCGCCTAGTGCCACTTAGGGCTCACATGCCATGTCATCATACCACATCATAGGCCACATCATCCCCTACATTCCACCTCATTATGCCACCTCATACTTGCCACCTCATACAAGAATCACACATCATCATCTTGGTAGGTTCCACATCATGAGCATGCATGATGCCACATCATCTGTGATTTGCCACATCATCATATCCCTCCATGCATGTACAAAACGTCCTACCATGTCATCATGCGCTCTCATGCATGCAAGGCATGGAAGGTATGATGGTCTAATGCATGATGTAGTGTACATGCATGCATGTGGGATGGACGTGTCATGCATGCATGCATGATGTTGTAACATGAAAAATGATGTATTATGTTATCATGTATTAAAACCTTATGCCCACTTAATTTACATTAGAATAGTCATATAGTCAGATCCTCTTCTCTCGCGGTAAGCCGGTTTAATTAAATTCAAATCAAATAATTAAACTTATATTTAATCATAGATTGTATAGTTGTATGTATAGATTAAAATCACGCAAAATTGTAAGGAGTAATCAAATTAGCATTTTTTCCATCATATACTCAATTGATTCAAATCATGAAAAATTAAGGGAACCACCCAATCCATTCAAATTACTAGATTATCAAAAATTAAGGGAACCACCCAATCCATTCAAATTACTAGATTATGTCAAATTAGGACAACCACTTATTTAATTGATATTACAAGAATAAATCAAATATAATCTAATTAAATCTAATATAATCTAATCTAATCAAATCAAATGTAATCCAATCAAATCTAAGTAGGGGTGTCTAACTTTCCTATAAGAGAGCACATTATTTAGGCTCATTTCATTCATTCTTAGTTTGAAGCCTTGCCCTTACTCCCTAAGTTTGACACCTCCTTCTACCTTCTTAGTTTGAAGCCTTGCTCTTATTTTCTCTCCATAATCTTCACACCTCCTTCTACTTTGAAGCCTTTCCCTTATTTCATTCCCCTACTAATTCCTAGCTTCATTGAGAATGGGTTCTCAAAGCTATAGAGCTAATAGAGCCAATAGGAAAAGGAGACCCCTTGCCGGTGATGTTGCAGAGGAAGAGCGAAAGAGGAAGGCTCGTGAGTGAAAGAGAGCATTGAGGGCTAGAATCTGTGCTGCCAATGAGCCAACCCCCCCTCCTCTTGCCCCCCCTTCTCCCCCATCTCCTCCACCACTCATGCCATCTGATCCCCTTCCCCCACCTCACGCTAGTGATGGATTAAGAGCACATGTCTTACCAATGACAACCATTCGTCATCGTGTCAATAGGATCATAGAGTCTTTCTTTGTTGATCTTACTCTTGATTCTCAGTCTACTCTTCTCACTTGCTTGATTGATTATCCTAAGTTGGTAGAGTGTAGAAAGCTTTATGGGATTGGTGCATGTAGAGACAGGACAGCATGTAGTGAGGTCCTTCCTAGTGTTCGTCATTCTTATGCATCTATCAAGATGACACATGGACATGCAAATTCTAATGATCCATTCCATATGTTGCCCCTTCAAGGATGAAACTAGGTGCACATGGTGAAAATGGGCCATTTCACATATGAGTGCCCACATTTGGTGTCGGATGGAATTAAAAAATTTCAAGAACATGTAGAAAACCTAGGATAAGACCCGTACAAAGTTTTCTGACACTCACACATATCCAAATATTTCACAATTTGACAATTTTCCTTCAAATTTGGCCCACATGGCATGTGAAATTGGGCATTTTCCCTTCATGTGTGCACAATCCACCTCCAATACATATGAAAATTTGTAGGAACATGGAAACCACCTAGGATAAGACCTGTGAAAATTGTTGTACCCATCCGACACTTACACATGTCCAAATCTTTCACAATTCGATAATTTTCCTTCACCTTTGGCCCACATGGCATGTGAAATTGGGCATTTCCCCTTCCCGTGTGTACGTTACACCTCCAATTCATAAACAACTTTGTAGGAACATGGAAACCAACTAGTATAATACCCATGAAAAGTTTGGTACCCATCCGACACTCGCAGATATCCAAATCTTTCACAATTTGACAATTTTCCTTCACATTTGGCCCACATGGCATGTGAAATTGGGCATTTCCCATTCCCATGTGCACATTTCACATCTGATACATATGAAAATTTTTAGTAACATGGGAATCACCTAGGATAAGATCCGCGAAAAGTTTGGTACCCATTTTACACTCGCACATATCCAAATCTTTCACAATTTGACCATTTTCCTTCACATTTGGCCCACATGGCATGTGAAATTGGCCATTTTTCCTTCTCGTGTGCACATTCCCGCTCTGATGCATATGAAAATTTGTAGGAACATGGAAACCACATAGGATAAGACCCATGCAAAGTTTGGTACCCATTTACACTCACACATATCCAAATCTTTTGCAATTTGATAATTTTTCTTCACATTTGGCCCACATGGCATGTGAAATGGGGCATTTCCCCTTCCCATGTGCACATTCCACCTCCGATGCATATGAAACTTTGTAGGAACATGGAAACAACCTATGATAAGACCTATGCAAATTTTGGTAACCATCCAACACTCTCACATATCCCAAATTTTCACAATTTGGCAATTTTCCTTCACATTTGGCTCACATGGCATGTGAAATTGGGCATTTTTCCTCCCGTGTGCACATTCCACATCCAATACATATGAAAAAACATGTAAACCACATAGGATAAGACCTGTGCAAAGTTTGGTACCCATCCAATAGTCACACATATCCAAATCTTTCGCAATTTGACAATTTTCCTTCACATTTGGCCACATGGCATGTCAAATGGGGCATTTATGCTTCCCATGTGCATATTGCACCTATGAGAATTTGTAGGAACATGGAAACCACTAGGATAAGACCTATGAAAAGTTTGGTACCCATCCAAGACTCGAACGTATGCAAATCTTTCACAATATGACCATTTTCCTTCACATTTGGCCCACATTATCATGTGAAATTGGGCACTTCCCCTTCCCATGTGCACATTCCACCTCCGATGCATATGAAACTTTTTAGGAACATGTAAACCACCTAGGATAAGACGTGTGCAAATTTTGGTACCCATATGACAATCAAACATATTCAAATCTTTCGCAATTTGACAATTTGCCTTCACATTTGGCCCACATGGCATGTGAAATTGGTATTTCCCCTTCGCATGTGCACATTCCAGCTCTGATTCATATACAACTTTGTAAGAACATGGAAATCACCTAGGATAAGACCCATGCAAAGTTTGGTGCACATCCAAAACTCGTACATATCCAAATCTTTCACAATTTGATAATTTTCCTTCACATTTTGCCCACATGGCATGTGAAATTGGCAATTTCCCATTTCGGTGTAGACATTCCACCTCTGATACATATGAAAATTTGTAGGAACGTGGAAACCACCTAGGATAAGATCCGTGCAAATTTTTGTACCCATTTGACACTTGCACATATCCAAATCTTTCACAATTTGATAATTTTCGTTCACATTTGGCCCACATGGCATGTGAAAATTGGGCATTTTCCCTTCCCGTGTGCACATTCCAGCTCCGATGTATATGAAACTTTGTGGAAACATGGAAACCACCTAGGATAATACCCATTAAAATCTTTCACAATTTGACCATTTTCACCATGTGCACCTAGTCTGTATGTGAAGGGGCAACATATGGAATGGATCAATAGAATTTGCATGTCCATGTGTCAAATTGGCTTAAAACTTTGTACAGTTCTTAAACTCAATTATCTCCATGTTCTTGCAAAGTTTTATTTCCATTCGACACCGAATGTGGGCACTAGGAGGTGAAATGTTCTAGTTTCAGCATGTGCACCTAGTATCATATCTGAAAGGGCAACTTATGGAATGGATCAATAGAATTTGCATGTCCATGTGTCATATTGGCTTCACACTTTGCACATGTCTTAAATGCAATGGTCTCCATGTTCTTGCAAAGTATTAATTCCATCTGACACCAAATGTGGGCACTCAGAGGTGAAATGGCCCATTTTCACTATGTGCACCTAGAATTTGCATGTCCATGTTTTATATTGGATTTAAACTTTGCAACGGTCTTAAATGAAATGGTTTCCATGTTCTTGCAAATCTTGAGTTCCATCTGACACCGAATGTAGGCACTGGGAGGTGAAATGGCCCACTTTCACCATGTGCACCTGGTCTCATATGTGAAGGGGCAACATATGGCATTGATCAATAGAATTTGTCCCTCCATGTGTTATATTGGACTAAAAATTTGCACAAGTATTTAACTCAATGGTATCCATGTTCTTACAAAGTTTGAGTTCCATCCAACACTGAATGTGGGCACTCAGAGGTGAAATGGCCCATTTTCACCATGTGCACCTAGTCTCATATGTGAAGGCGTAACATATGGAATAGATAAACAGAATTTGTATGTCCATGTGTCAGACTGTCTTAAAACTTTTTACATGTCTTAAAATCAATGGTCTCCATGTTCTTGCAAAGTTTGAATTCCGTTTGACACCGAATGTGGGCACTAGGTTTTTCACAATTTCCACCTAGTCTCATATGTCAAGGGGCAACATATGGAATGGATCAATAGAATTTTCATGTCCATGTATCAGATTGGATTAAAAATTTTCACATGTCTTAAAATCAATGGTATCCATGTTTCTTGCAAAGTTTCAGTTCCGTTCGACACCGAATGTGGGCACTGGGAGGTGAAATGGACCATTTGACCATGTGCACCTAGTCTCATATGTGAAGGGGCAAAATATGGAATGGATGAATAGAAGTTGCATGTCCATGTGTTAGATTTGCTTCAAGATTTTTACATCTTAAACTCAATTGTATCCATGTTTTTGTAAAGCTTAAGTTGCATCCAACACCGAATGTGGGCACTGGGAGGTGAAATGGCCCATTTTCACCATGTGCACCTAGTCTCATATGTGAAGGGGCAACGCATGGAATGGATCAATAGAATTTGCATGTCCATGTGTTAGATTGGCTTCACAATTTGCACAGGTTTTAAACTCAATGGTCTTCATGTTCTTGCAAAGTTTGAATTCCATTCAACACCGAATGTGGGCACTCAGAGATGAAATGGCCCATTTTCACCATGTGCGCCTAGTCTAACATGTCAAGGGGAAACATATGGAATGGATCAACAGACTTTGCATATCCATATTTTATAGTGGCTTCAAACTTTTCATAGGTCTTAAAGTAAATGGTTTCCATGTTCTTGCAAAGTTTTAGTTCCATCCCCGACACCGAATGTAGGCATTGGGAGGTGAAATGTTCCTTTTTCACCATGTGCACCTAGTCTCATATGTGAAGGGGCATGGATCAATAGAAATTTAATACATGATTAAGATGATCAATAATGATTAATATGGTCAATTATAATATTATTATGATCATATTAATCATGATATATGATCATGCATGCATGCCATGTCCATCACATGCATGCATAGACAACACATTATGCATTAGTCCATGCCTAAATTAGCTTAATATTGCTTAATAATACCATTATAACCCCTTTAATGGGGGCTTGGCATTATTAAGCCATAGGTATTTCTTAATAATGCCATTAATCCCAACTTAAGCCTCCTAAAGCAAGATTAGGCAATACCACATTGCTTAATCATGTCTTCTCAAATTAAATGAGGTATCAAATTAAGGACATTACAATAGCCTAAATGATACCAATAGCCAATGCCTCAAATACCTCGATTGCGGTATCAAATTTTCATGCACACTTAGCCTAAATGATACCAAATGCCATGAAATCATGGATGATTTTTTCCTATTCGTTTCGTTCAAGCTCTTCAAAGCCTTGAGCTTGCCATGTAATTCTTCTCTAGATCTGCTTTAGATTGCTCTCACAGCTTGTGGTTTTTTGCAATCTCCTTCTCCACTGATTGCATTTTCAAATGCACAAGGTTCTATTGTGGACAGGTTCCTTCATCGGGCTTTGATACCACACTAAAGATTCAAGATAGGAAGCTACATATGAGCCATGATTTACAACTTTTTCTTTAAAATTCAAAAGAAAATACATAAATTTGTAATATGTTCTACAAATATTGTGAAACTAAAAAAATAGCTCGATAAACTTTTGCAAAGATTTTATATTAATATATAAGTATAGCTTCAATTAAAACATCCTTGCATCAAATATATGCCAATTCCTCAAATACCTCGAATGAGGTATCAAAGTAAGGACATTACAATAGCTGAAATGATACCAATATCCAATGCCTCAAATATCTCTATTGAGGGATAAAATTTTCATGCACACTTAGCCTAAATGATACCAAATGTCATCAAATATATGCCAATTCCTCAAATACCTCGAATGAGGTATCACATTAAAAGGCATTAGAATAGCCTATAGCCTCAAATATATGTCAATGCCTCAAATACCTTGATTGAGGTATCAAATGTTCATACACCCTTAGCCTAAATGATACCGATAGCCAAAAAATATATGCCAATGAATCAAATACCTCGATTGAGGTATCAAATTAAAGGCATTAGGATAGCCTAAATCATGCCTTATAAGCCCCCATAAATTGATGGTTGGAGGTATTCACATGCTAATGCATGCATATGCAATGGCATGCATGGGCATGAACAAGGTATTTGCATGTCTAAGCATGCATGCAAGGAATACCTCGTTTGAGGTATTCCTCATGCATGGTAAATTGCATGATGTGCACACCCTCTTCCATGTCATCTGCCATGAAAATACATCGAACGAGGTTTCATCATTCCACGTAGGCCAAACACCTTGAACGAGGTATGCCTACCTGGAATAAAGGGCATGCCACCTTACATTACACATAGGAAATCAAAATACCTCGATCGAGGTATTTTTGACACCTTGCATATGCCATGTCAACTCAATAACTCGAATGAGGTATGCAAATGCTAACGTGTAAGAGTCACCAAATACCTCGAACAAGGTATTTTTTTCCCAAACCTCCAGATTGTGACATGTAGCAAACATCGGTTGGCTGAAATACATTGATTGAGGTATGCTGCCCGTTGCCCGCTGCCCGTTGCCCGACCAAACCAAATACTTTGTATTTTGGGAGGCCTTGGGTGTCACACTTTGCCCCAAGTGGCACGAAGTGGCACAAAGGTTGACACCCTTAGCTTGCAACCACCCAGGGCCCGAGTAAAATGCTAATCGATCTTATTTTAGTCAACCGAAGTAAACTTGGATGGATCTCAATTTTAACACGACTACTTAATCCACAAGGTGGATGAAGTGATGAAATAGGATGAAGCAATGAAATAAGACTACTCTAATGTCTTAAGTGGCCTAGTGGCTGAAATCTGACAATTAAAGATAACCAACCTAAAAGGGATTGTTTTAGTCTAGCACTTTGCAATGAATTTTAGAATAGCACGGCTGTAGTGTAGGATAGGTGGTCGCCACCATGGTGGTTGGTTGCACAATAGGATATTAACAACCACTAGCATGGTGGTTTGCTTCTATTATTACAATAATGAATGGCATACAATTCATTTGTTTAGGATTTGTGGATTTGTTATGGGATTTGATAAAACCAACATGATGGTGGTTGTTGGAATATACTAAAAACAAGCATGGGATTTATCATTTGGAATTTACAAAAACAAGAGCGGTGGTTAGTTTGGAATTCATTAAAAGGAGCATATTCACAAATACATTTTCCATTTTCCAGGATAAGTGGAATATTGTTTCCTTGCAATGAGACTACATTCTCTTAACAATCTTAGTCGTCCTCGTCCACTGCTCCAAGACACCCCAACATGTACTCATCTGTGTCTAAATCTGATTTGAAGACACTCTTTTCCTTCTTTCATTATGGCACAAATTGCATGTGGAACTTAATATCTCTTACTAGATAAGAGTACACAAATGTTTAACGGCTCTTATGTTGCAATTCGTAATTGTGGCCTCTTCTTGGATGTTTATTTTACCAAAGGGCTTTGACTACTACATCCCACTTCTCATAGGTTGTTCCCTAATTGTCCTTAAATGCTTCCTCAACCTTGTGCTTAGGTTTTGTACATTGCCAGAAAGTATGGGTCATGGATGATTTTTTCAATTTAATTTCGTTAAGAAGCTAAAATTTTATAATGGCATCGAAAGTTTCTATGCCCTAATAAAAATAAATGTTTGAAACATTCTCCGGGATTTGAAACTTTTATGCAAAAAAGTTAAAGTTTCGTCAGAATTCCATTTTTTCGTTCAAAATTCAAAAGAAAAAATATAAAAAAGTACTACATTCTATGGTGAAACGAAAAAAATGAGCTTGAAAACTTTCGCCAAAATTTTCTATTAATACATTAGCATAGCCCAGAGGCATCGACAACTACAAAGTTATCCCCCTCTTCTAGACAATTAGTGAGGTAATCAAAACTCTCCCCAAATTGTGGCGAGTCATTGTTTGTCTCTCCATTGTTTCTCACTTCATCTAAATGTAGAGGGAAAACTTGAACTCGCTCCCATGTCTTCATAGTTGCAATGTTCTCACAATTGTCATGATTGCCTATGATGCACACACTGTAGAAACAAGAAAGTTTTCTTGGTTTAATCAAGTGGTTGTTTGAAATCCCCATATGCTATGAAGACCATGAACTCCTTTAATTTTCTCACAATCGTGACGACTTCGCCTTTGCACTTTGTCCACTTTCACTTCATGGAACACTCTATGTACTACACTCTTCTTAAGGCTTTTTTTTCTGTATGTTGAATGCGTGCTTGTGGAGAGGTTGACTATAAGCCATGTTACAGCATCATGGGCATCATTGAGATTTTCCTAAGGTCATGTTAATTTGTGTTTAAACAGAGCTTGCTTAATAACACCACCACATCCATCATGTTTACCCTTGCCATGGCTAGACCCAAGGAAATTCCAAATCATGTCTAGATCAGGTAGGGATTTGAACCTTGAGACAAAGTAGAATCCATAGGTTGATTTAAATTGAGACATAGCACCATCTGACCACACGTTGTTTTATATTTTCTACATGGCGATTTTCCTTCAGTCATTCCCAATGGAGTAGAAAAACATGTTGCACAAATAAGGTGTCATGTTTTCTATCATGTGAATTTGCTATCATGTGAAATGTAGAAATGGTATGTGCATTGAAGGGGGACGATCATTTTTTGAGTGAAATCTTCCGAGCATCCGAGCGAAGGAAAAAAAAAGCTTCCAACTATGCAAAAATATGACAAAAATGGATAAGAAGAAAACATAGTTTCACTTAGAAATATGAAAAGTATTATGGGAATGCCTACTTTATACACGAATATTTATGTGAATCTTTGGGAATGGTGAGAACATAATGGGATGGCTTTTGAAGAAACCCACATGTAGAGTAGACCTCTATGAAAACTCCCTTATGATCCTTCTTACAACTTTTTACTTAATAGGGGGTGACATTGAAAAACCTCTCTCAACCTATCTTCATGAAAGGATTTCTCCAAAGAAAACTCATTGAAGCAAGCCATCAAGGTAGTTTCGCCAGCGAAACCCCTTTGAACAAGGTCTTTGACGGTAGTTTCGGTGGCAAAACTACCTTGGACATCACTTTTAAAAGTGACATAACTTTCACATCCAATGTCCAAATATAGTCATTCAACCACTCGAATTGATCAGAAAAGCCCATTTGAGCACATCTATGGGGTTATATTTTGGAAAACCTTGCATATATAGTATTAAATATTACATTTATTTTATGAGAGTGATATATAAGCCCAAGTTAATACTTATTTACACTAATTTAAACTTATGTAGAAACATGTCCATAAATATCTTGTTATTAATGCTATAAAACACTTGAAAGATATTGCCATATGATATAAATGTGTTTAATAAGTAATTATTTATGTATAATATTATTATGTTGAGAGTGATTATGAGGGACGTTTCTTAAATGAATTATTTTTCAATACTTTTTTAAGGTAATAACAAGGGTACAAAGGGATGTCTATGAATAAGAAGATATATGTTTTGTAAAAATGAATGAGTGACTAGTCTGTATAATTTTATGATAAAGGGATCTAGTTCTAATGAAAATAAAAGTGTAAAAACCATGTTTCCTAAAGAAATACTATTTTTAAAATCTCTTGAAAAACACGCTCGTATAAACCTACTCATAGGTTTTTGCTCATAAAATTGACGCATCTTGCATTGAAGTTACCTCGACTAATGTGAGTTAGCAAGCAGATTGGCATCAGCCATAGAAGAATCAAGAACATGACTGTACGTGATATGTACAAGAATAGCTATTTGCTTGTTGTACTAGTGAGCAATTTGTATCTCGTCTTGTTCTTGAAAGTAATAATCTTTAGCAAAATCTATGAGAGAGACGATAGTGTCATGGGGAAAATTGGCAAGGCACATCTTGAATTGCTTATCCTGTTAGCTGGTCATAAAATTTTGAAGCACATAATCTGGGATGGATTGAACCACATGACCTATAACTCCCTCAGCTGAGTGCTATTCTACGACAATAGCCACCTCTTTTTATCGGATCCTTCAACATTGACATTTCCAAATCTCCTGCTGTAATCTTCCCTTGTTTCATTTGGATAGACATGAAGCACAAAGTTTGCATGTGCCATAAATGCATTCAATGCGGTGCCACTCATGGTATCCCTTTGGAAAAACCACTGGCTCCCATAGATACCTTAGGCTACAAAACCTGCTCTCCCTTGCAACACATGATGAGGATGCAGGTGGCCTACATACTGTGCATTCATAGGGGAGACAATCATATTTCAAGTTATTCATAGCATGCTGGGCTAAGTCAAAGTCTATGTGTGTTTCGTAACAACAAACATTCCTGTCTTTGAGTTTCCTAACATATCAAGGCTTACAATGCTCAAATCTCCTATGCCCAACTGAAATATTAGGATTCTGATCCATAAAATTGAGATACAGGTCTACTTATTGACCCAACATGTGGCAACAACAGAATAGACAACCCTCTTTTAAATGGAACAATAGTACAGTGAGCCCCCTTTTTGTGCTACTAAAACAAGACAAAACACAGTACACACAAAAAAGTGGTCTAATTAAAGTATATAATGAATCTAAACTGAACCAATAATCTAATAATTGAACTAATCAAGCTACTAGAAGCAAAACAATTTGAGCCACCGTGCTAGTTTATGACAGTCACAATTTCAACTATCGGGCTAGTTTAGGACACGTTTAGGACAATCAACTGCCGGGCAGGTTTAGGACACATTTAGGACAATCACAATTTCCACTACTGGGATGGTTTAGGATAATCAAAATTTCAACAACCAGGCTGGTTTAGCTAGACGGGGTTTCAACTTCACATATTAGACAATAACAAGTATATTGCTTTTTGTTTTTGAATTTCACAATTAGAAAATAATAATATATTGCTTTTCATTTTTGAATTTTATAATTTCAATAAGTAAACTGTCATGTGTCTTGAACTAGTAGCGAGCTGGTTTAGAACAATCACATTAAGTCCAAGCCATCCTGGTCTAGAAATTAAGTGGTATATGACCTAAATAGCAGGAAATTAAATTTAACTAATTTAAGTACTAAGAAAAACAGTAATTTAAACCATTAGAAATTAAATTTAACTAATTTAAGTACTAGGAAACATAGTAATTTCCACCATCGGGACCATCAACAACTAATGTCTATTCAACCACACTGGTTTGGACAATCACATAACTAGTGATCGAGTTGAAGCCACCATGGTTGCATGATGTTCCAACCACCGGGCTGGTTTAGTAAAATAACAATATATTGATTTACTATTGCAAAATATATTGCTGTTAATTTTTGCTCAACCATGCCACCAGGTTGGTCAACTAATGTTTGTTCAACCATGCTAGTTTAGGACAATTGCATAACTAGTGATTGAGATGAGCCAACCACAGTTTACCTAATGTCTATTCAACCACGACGGTTCAAGATAATCACATAACTTGTGATTGAGTTAAAGTAGCCACCATGGTTGCATGATGTTCTAACCACCGGGCTGGTTTAGTAAAATAACAATATATTGCTTTTCTATTGCGAAATGGTTGCATGCAAGTACAAAACAAAATTTTCATGTTTTTGGATAAATTGCTACATCCTATAGTCTTTAAGATGCATGCTTCACATTCAACATAACACTTGTAATGCTTTAAGAGTCTCATTTCAAATCTTTCTTCCATAATTTTTTGGTCTCATTTTCAAGTTTGTAATGTTTACTACAACTTGAAGACAAGGTTTGTTGAATTCCATTGAGCAATGCATAAGTTATGGGACATGCAAGATACCTATATACAAAAAATTTCCTCTCGAGGGGTGCACTACTTAGAAACCCTATGTATCACATGTGTTCAAGGGGTATTTAAACAACCCCTCAACCAAAATTTTCATCCCAATAAAAACACCCCTCTTTACTTATAAACTAAGTGATTTTTTTCTAAATTTGAATAAAAAAACCCCTCATGTTATTGTAAACCTGTTAAAATTTTCCAAAAAGTTAAATTAAAATACCCCTTCTTTTGAATGCACATGGTACACTAAAATTTTCTGAGGTGAACCCCCCAAGAATGCCTTGAACCTCACCAAAAATGGCTACACCCAAGCAAACAATGACCCTTATGTGAGTGGAGAATCATATAATTGCCCCATAATTATTACAATTAGTTAAATGACCATTCTTCTTATCATGAGTGCTATCTTTACATCAAAGCTAGGAATAGAGTTTGTGTTTGCGCATGCATAACTACCAATACTTTTTTATCTTACTACAGAGGAGTTAGAGGAGTTACTGTGCTAAGCATTCTTTAGAGTGGATGAGTGAGTTGAGGATACTACGAGGGGGGCCAATATGTCTACCTAGACTGTAGGAAATAAAGATTGTCTAGTTTCCTAGATTCCTCCCATTCACTAACTACCATTGGTTTTATCCCCTAAGTTAAAGGGCCACCATATTAGTCGGCTAGCCAGCCTTCTGTCAAAATGGATCTATGACCCCAAGTGCAAATCCTTGTTATTCAACCCAAACTTCCCTTGGACTTTTGAGGGTACCTAAAGACATCGAGTTGGAAATTTGGCTTTTATACCATAAACATTTCCATGTTATAATAAGAACATCTAGTAGGCCTAGGGCAAGGTCGAGAGGTTGCCCTTGAGGGTTTCACCTCCCAAAATTTTAGTGTACCACATGCATTCAAAAGGAGGGGTATTTTAATTCCACTTTTGGGAAAATTTTAACAAGTTTACAATAATAGGAGGGGGTCTTTTATTCAACTTTAGAAAAATATCTATTAGTTTTATAAGTAAAGAGGGTTGGCTTTATTGGGAGAACATTTCTAGTTGAGGGGTCACTTTTAATACCCCTTGAACGCATGTGATACCTAGTAATACTTATTGGTGCACCCCCCGAGGCATCTTATCTTATCTTACCTTTACATTATTTATTTATGGATTGAGGTGTCGATCAAGGGGCTAGCCATATTCCTTCATATAGCTCTCTTATGTGTGCCACATGCTTGGGGGGGTCCACCTGGGAAATGTAAGTATACTATGAGAGTTCAAAATGAAGGGTATTTTTATTCTCAAGACCTACAAAAATATATTTATAGCAAGCGTAATTTTATACACTATTTTTAAATATTGTCTCATCTAGGATGAGGTGTAAGAGTTGTAATGCACACATCTAAAGGGTTGATTGCATCTTCCTTCTTACACACCAACTTGAGGTTCAAAGCTTGATTTTTTCCAAATGTCCTCTTTGAACATCTCTCACAAAGCATTAGTATCTATCCCAACAGTGACTCCATGCTAAAGCTCTTGAATGCTAGGAAGGGATTGGCATGGGGGGATTTTAGTTGTAAAAGTAGGGGGATTTGTTGGAGAGGCAAGGGAGGGATTGGGGAATTGACATGGGAGGGGGGATTTTAGGGAAGTGTCATTTTACCATAAAGCTAATGTAGTCTCAATCTATTTCTCCCAAATAAACAGTCCTCACAATTAGTAAACGTATGTCTCACCCCATGTATCTAGATGAATCCAAGATGATGCCACAAATTTCATTACTAGGTGTAATTAGCATTTTTTTTGGGGTATCTAGATGAATCCATGAAGCTACCTACACATATCACACAAAATCAAAACAAGTAACCAAGGAGGTCAGATATAGTGCATTTGTTCTTCTATATTGTGTGCCTTATGTATAGATCCCCAATGCAATATCTATCACTTAGTTTCATCATTTGTCACGACACCTTTATTGATACTCCCCACCACCCTTGCATCCATTATTTCTCAATGCAACCTTTTATTCCTCTCATCTATTATTCTATCGGTGTACTTTTCCTCCACTTATGATTTGGTCATTAATGTCAATCCCTAGACAAACTAATGATTTTGATCAGCAACCAAGCACCTGTTATCATTTTATAAAGGCTTGGCACTTGATTGCCCTCGCACAAGTTATCGTCTCTTAGGCATCTTGACTTGCAACAAAAGCAGGAGGCCCATATGTGCCCTTAGTATCATCCATAGCATTTGTTTGCTCTAGGCTTGGTGGATCATCATTCAAATGAAGCAACCCAGTATTTTCTTCAAGAGGATCATTCCCTAGTATCTTTTACTTTTGTGAATTTAAATTTTCATCATAGCTCTATTATGGAGCCTGGTGCAACCACAACTCATCTTCCTTTCACTAAAGGAGGACCATTATAGAGGTTTGCCAACTTGTTTTTTTTTGTATTTGGTCAAGCTACTTTTATTGGTGTTTAGAGGACCAACTTACACCAAGTTGAAGTTAAGTGAGCTTTAATTGATCACATGACCTTTACTTTAGTGATTTGCAATTTTGGGGCAAGTAGATTATCAAAGGAATCCATCAATAGGAAGCTCACCTACAAGCAGAATCTAGATTATGAAAGACCCCCTATTAGGTGTAAGGTTAGGTCTAAGGTTCGCTAGCATGAGGTGTAACGTAAAAGATATAACCATATAAAAATGAATGGAAACAACTCAAAACAAATAGACATACAAGAATGCACCTCATTGCATTACTAGTGTTGTGCATCCCTCATATGCCAACTCCAAATCAATGATATATTTTTTCAATGCCACATCCCTAATGGCAAAGGCATGCATTAACTCCTTCAAGACTTTGCATCTCTTATGAAGCTTTTTTGTTTTGCCAACTTTTCACTAAGAGGCATTTTGCTTTGTAGTGGCTCGTGGTAATCATACATCAAGCTGAGATACTTTTTGTAATCCGCTTGTCCTTTTCCTTTTGATAGTAACTCCAAGATAGGTTTTCTTGGCACAAAGACCCATTCCAAGCTGTGAAGAAAAGGCACCACTATGTACATGAGTTCTAGTTGGACATTAATCTATGTGTAGTAGTGTAGGATCTTCCCATCAGAGGCAGGTATCCTTGGCCTATTGAAACAGTATAGAGAGATGTATTAATCCAGTGATGGCAATAATGCATCGAGGTACCACATGAGGAGCCTTGTTAGCTTCTTTTTGTATACTTTGAAAATCTCTCCATTAAAGATATCGACCCTTCATTGTGGTCTTTCTCACATAGGTAGGAGTTCTATCCCTTTTAGCAAAATCATTTGTAGAGTTGGAAGTCCTTTTCCATGTCAATTTTCTTCCCATTGAGGAGCTGGCATATCTATCCTTCTAAGTTCATTTGAGTGAGATTCAGTTCCTTTCATAGCTTATCCAATTCATTGATCAATAGAATTTAACACAATAGGTATGATTTGGCCCTCCCCTCCCAATATAACTTGAGTATTTTGACCCATTTTAGGCAAGTAAACACTGACAACTAATTGCACTACATATATATAATAGGCAATGAATTTCAAGGCAAGCACTAAGAAGATGTGGATCTGGCTCTTTGTTAGATAATATGTACAAAAACTCCATTTTGCTCATTGATTAGATGAAGGCATTCCTGAGCTTTGCGCATGAATTGAGTTGTAGGCCCAGAACTCCCTTCTAATATACCATTTAGTAAAATCTAGGAGTTTGCTAGTACAATTGACTTGCAAGATTGGGGCTCTCCCATTCCAATTTGAGTGATAGTCAAAATTATTGCAAATGTTTGGCTATGATTGAATTTATAGTCTAATAGGTTGCCACCAATTAAAACAAAAACTTTTTCTAGCTTTGTCAACATATTTGCATTCTTCATATGTTTAGCTGTTTAGATTAGATAAGCATCTCAATCTATGGTTTACAATTTGACACGTGGCTCAATAGAAGTTCATTTAGCTTCAACTTGGTGTAGGTTGGTCATCTGAACACTAATGATTTCTTTAACAAAAGAAGCTTGACCAAATACAAACTAAAACAAGTTGGCAAACCTCTATGGTCCTCCTTTAATGAAAGAAAGATGAGTTATGGTTGCACCAGGATCCATAATAGAGCTATGATGCAAATTTAAATTCACAAAAGTAGAAGATAGGGAATGATCCTCTTGAAGCACCTGCTGGAGTGCTTTCTTTGAAAGATGATCCACCAAGCCTAGAGCAAACAAATGCTACAGAGCACATATGGGCCTCCTACTTTTGCTACAAGTCAAGATTCCTACGAGCTGATGACTTGTGTGAGGGAAATCAAGTGCCAAGCCATTACGAAATATCAAGGCAATGGGGAAAGGGGAGGGGGGTTGTGCTTGGGTTTTTGGTTTGGTTGGTGTGGGTTTGGTTTGATGCAGATATGCAAGTAAGCAAAAACTTTGGGGGGAAATCCTCTCTGTTCCCATCATAATGGCTCCCCGATGAGCCATTAGTTTACTGAGCATGCAACGGCTCCCTAACTAGCCCTTATCAGTGATCTTGCTCGTTGATCCATCTTGTTGCTCCACAAACATCCAACTCGTTTGATCCAGACGTTCGACCTTGCTGATTGGCTGACTGCATATGATATATATAATGGCACCTAGCCTCCACTCAACAACGTTTCATTCATGATGCCCCTAGTGGTAGATGATCACAATACTCTCTACACCACGTGGAGCTGCCTGCAATGTCCTTCAGAGTTGTCTGCAACATCCTGCTCAGAGCTATCTGCAACATCTAGTGCCAAAAATTCACACGAATCTATTTGCAATAACTTTCAATCCATTATCGTGCCCTAGCCTACTGGTAGATGAGCACCAAAAACTATTTATGCCTCTGCCAATTAATCTATTCAGCTCCATATCTACTAATCATTATAGCATCTCATTAACTGACAGTGGTCCAGTCATGTATTACTTAGTACACGACATATCTACTGATCATTATAGCATCTCATCAATTGAAAGTGGTCTAGTCATGTATT
This sequence comes from Dipteris shenzhenensis, assembly GCF_047967505.1. NCBI lineage: Eukaryota > Viridiplantae > Streptophyta > Polypodiopsida > Gleicheniales > Dipteridaceae > Dipteris > Dipteris shenzhenensis. The sequence goes on along the minus strand of NC_141603.1, from coordinate 22,973,173 downwards.
ACTTAGTACACAACTATTCATGCCTCTACCGATTAATATATTTAACTCCATATCTACTAATCATTATAGCATCTCATTAACTGTAGTCATGTAATATTACTTAGTGCATAACATGAGCTCACCTTTAGAGCTTTTTGTGCATCTCATTAACTTTTGGATCCAGACGTAATCTGCCAAATCTCGCCCTTTGAATGAATGGTGATTAACGTACTCAAGTTAAGTCGACTCAGCATCGAAGTTCTAACGTCCACCATGGATCAAATCAAGTCTGAGGATGGAAGAATTGTTTCATGTTTTTAGCTATTTGACCTATTCAACTATATCAAGCTATTTGCGCTATTCTAGCTATTCAAGTTATTCGACCTATTTGACCTATTTGACTATATCAAGGTATGTCCCTTTTATGCATGTATGTTATACCTTATGCATATGGTTATGCCCATATGATTAGAACTAGTTAATAATTTTTCCTATTTAATCCAATACATGAAATTGATATACTATTTGTATGCTATGTTATATTAGAACACGTTCATTATGTTATGCTTACATATTACAACTATACATGCATATGTTTATGATTATGCTCTCTTATGCTTATGCATGCCTATCTATATATATATATACTTTATTCTTATGGTTATGCTTATGCTATGATGTGATGCTATATACTTTATTCTTATGGTCTTTTTTTAAACCTATGTCTTTATGCTATGTCTCTATGTTATTTCTCTATGTCTGTACATGCCTATGTATGCCTTTGGCCTTATGGTCTTATAACCATGCTCTTATGGTCTTATGCTTATTGTCTCATGCTCTTGTAGGGTCCTATGCCCTTATAGTTATGCCTCATGCTTAGGATGGTCTTAAGGTTATACCTTATGCTTAGGCTTATGGTTGGTATTTTTGTATGTTCTACATTATTTGTTTTATACTAGATCATACATCTCAAGAGTCTTTGTGAACTCTATCAAAGGTTCCATGTAATTGTTCTTCCATGCTATGCTATGTCTTTATGGTCATGCTTGTGCTATAACTTTATGCTCCATAATGTATGCTCCTATATATGCCTATGTACGCTTATGCATGCCTCTATATATTTTTTATTCTTATGGTTATGCTATGTGTTTATTGATTAGCGTCTTTATGGTCATGTTTCTATGTCATTATGCTTCTTTATGTTTAGCGGCTTCTTCTATATGCTTCTTTATGTTTATGCTTCTATGCCATTATGCTTCCACATTTCTATATATTAATGTCTATGCTTTATGTGAATGCTAGTATCTGCTTTATGCTTCTATGCTTGCCTATGTTTATGCTAGTGTAAGCGTCCATTTGGGTTTATGCTTTATGTTTATGTGAATGCTAGTATATTCTTTATGCTTCTATGCTTGCCTATGTTTATCCTAGTGTAAGCATTATGCTGTCTCTTAGCCACTCCTATGTGAATGCCTTGTATGCCTATGTGAATGCCTATGTATACGATTCTATGTTCCCATATGCTTTATGTTTGTGTGAATGCCAGTATATTCTTTATGCTTCTATGCTTGCCTATGTTTATCCTAGTGTAAGCATTATGCTGTCTCTTAGCCAATTCTATGTGAATGCCTTGTATGCTGATGTGAATGCCTATGTCTATGATTCTATGTTCCCATATGCTTTATGCTTTATGTGAATGCTAGTATAAGCTTTATGATTCTATGCTTGCCTATGTTCATGCTAGTGTAAGCATTATTATGTCTCTTTGTTAATCCATTTGGGTTTCTCTTGGGTGTGATTGCATATAATAGGAGAAATACAAGAGGGGGAGACCAAGAGGGAGCAAGACAAAACACATGAATTCCATATACTTGTGTTTTCTTGTCCTCTCTAGGACAATACTTGTCATACTTCTAATATGAGTAAATGCTTTATCCTAGTTTATAATTTCTATGTTTATGTATGCCTATGTATGTGCCTATGTATGCCGGTGTGAATGCCTATGTCTATGCTTCTATGTTTGTATCTGATTATGCTTTATGCTTTATGCTTCTATGCTTGCATATGTTTATGCCAGTGTAAGCATTATAATGTCTCTTTACCAATCCTATGTGAATGACTATGTATGCCTATGTTTATGTATGCCTATGTGAATGCCTATGTCTATGCTTCAATGCTCCTATATTCTTTATGCTTTTTGTGAATGCTAGTATATGCTTTACTTTTTTATCATTGCCTATGTTTATTCTAGTGTAAGCATTATGATGTTTCCTCTGTTTAGAATGCTTTTATATTTCTATATTCTTATATACGTTTATGCCTATGTTTATGCTTCTATGCCCTTATGCTCCTACATTTCTATATCTCTATGCCTATGTTTCTATATGCTTCTATATGCTTATGCCTATGTTTATGTTTATGCCATTATGACTCTCTCTCTCTCTCTCTCTCTCTCTCTCTCTCTCTCTCTCTCTCTCTCTCTCTCTCTCTCTCTCCTCTCTCCCCTTGTTTATGATTCTAAGTATTAAATGATAAGGCACTGTGATCCAAAATTGTGATGTGATAGCTTAGGAGCACTTTCGCAACTTGGCATGGTCTGCAATTCCCCTAGTAGAATGTTTACAAGAGTTAGTCATATAATGTGTAGTCTATGTGTACTCTCTAAGCAATCTAGTTGCATGAGCACTCTAGCATCTGGACACAGGTCTACAGTTCCCCTGGCAGAATGTTTATGAGAGTCAATCATATAATATCATATAGTCTCTAAGCAATCTAGTTTCAGAAAGACTCTGGCATCTTGGCATGGTCTGCAATTCCCCTAGCATAATGTTTAGGAGAGCTAGTCATATAATGTGTAGTCTCTCAACAATATAGCCTCATAATGTGTACTCTCTAAGCAATCTAGCCTCATAATGTGTACTCTCTAAGCAATCTAGCCTCAAGAGCACTTCGGCATCTTGGCATGGTCAGCAATTCCCCTCACAGAATGTTTATGAGAGTTTGTCATATAATGTGTAGTCTCTCAGAAATCTAGCCACATAATGTGTACTCCCTAAGCAATCTAGCCTCAGGAGCACTTCAACATCTTGGCACGGCCTGCAATTCCCCTAGCAGAATGCTTATGAGAGTTAGTCATGTACTGTGTAGTCTCTCAACAATCTAGCCTCATAATGTGTACCTCTCTAAGCAATATAGCCTAAGGAGCACTCTGACATCTTGGCATGGTTTGCAATTCCCTTGGCAAAAGTTTAATAAGAGTTAGTCATATAATGTGTAGTCTCTAAGAAATCTAGCCTTAGGAGCACTCTAGCATCTTGGCATGGTTTGCAATTCCCCTAGAAAAATGTTTATGAGAGCTAGTCATATAATGTGGTCTCTAAGAAATCTAGCCTCAGGAGCACTCTAACATCTTGGCATGGTCTGCAATTCCCCTGGTAGAATGTTTATGAGAGTTAGTCATATAATGTGTAGTCTCTCACAATCTATGATTGTATAGGTGTTTAGTAGGTTTTAGAGATTTGGAATGAGCAATAATTTTGAATCTCTTGGTCCCTTAAACTTGCTAAATAGTCATGAGAGCCAAATCATCTAGTTTAAAGAGAGACAGGGAGGACGAGAGAGAGAGAGAATCTTATGAAACCAATTTGTTTTTGTGTTATGTGCAAAAGCTAACATGGATGAAATGAAGAGTTGTAAAAAAGTGCCCATTGTTTGAATATAAATTCAAGGGTGGATTGCAAAAAATGTTCTCGAAGTGTCGATTTTTGAGCCTCGTATTCAAAACCCATGAAGAATTGGAAAAGTATTTTGACTCAGGGGAAACAGGAATGGATAGGCTCTTTGTGTTTCTATCCAAGCAACATTACACCAAAAAACCCGATGTAGCTAGCCACTTGCTATCACCCCCCTAACTCTACTCCTTCCCCATTATCCTACATGTTGCAACATGAGAAGTTTGCAGTGATGGGCGAGGAAATAAAATCTATTTTATCACTAAGGATTTTTAAGGGATTTAAAACATTTGAATTAAAATGGTGGTTTAAATTAAGCAATCAATTTCTTTAAATAGAAATCATTTTTCAAAATGCTCAATCAATGCTTTTTTTCCATTGATGATTTGGTAGATTGGTAAATGCTTATTGAAACATGGTTTTCTTACCACCATGTGACAAAATACTTGTATATCATATACCATGCAAAAAAGTGAGATAGCAATTGGAATATTCTTGGTCAACTAATTACCACATTTTTAAAATAAAAGGAGACATTTTAAATGATTTAAATCATATAAATGGATGAAAACATACTTTTCGAATAAAAAATGGTTTTAGAAAATCCCTATATAACTCACCCTATGCACCTCCCCTTTAGGCTTCTAGCCAACACTTGTTTTGAGTGAACCTTGCAAGACATTTGAGTCCCTTACTTTTGGAGCTTTCCTTATATCACTGTTGAAGAGCAATTTTGAGAGAATTTTCAAACCTAGGGCTTACAGAGGTGTCCCCATGAGAGCTTGAAGCTATGATGTAATGTGATGTTACAAGGGACTATAATTACTATCTTGCGATCAACAATGGTGTGTCGAAACTGAAGTGAAGTGAGTTCTTCTCTGAGGTGAGTTCTTCCATGAAGGAAGACGATACTACTACCATGAGGCACTTGTTGTCAAATGGAAAGAGTAGATGCCATAGCTTGCATGATTTTGAATATCAACAATGAACTGAAGTCCTGGTTCTTATGTAACGTGCGTTCTTCCATAAAGCAAGACGATACTATCATTAGGCACTCCTTATCAAGTTGATGCCATAGCTTCTTGCTCCTCTACACCGTTAGCTCCGCCGGCCTCTTCATCACCTGCACTGCGTGGCACAGCCGCCCGGTGAGAGGAGCCCGTCGTGAGAGACCTTGACCACCCCAATGGAAGCTTAGAGTGCCATCGCCCTCGTTCAGTGACGCTCGGTTCTCGCTCTAGTGGCAATAGTGACATCCCGCTGGCGGAGGCCTCGGTCTCGTCAGTGGATGGCTGCTCGTTCTCCTGATCACTGGATGGCTGCTCAGAGAGCACCACAGCTTTCATCGAGTCGACCCTTCTCATGATCTGCTCTCGGCAAAGCGGACAATTCGAGTGAGACTCCAACCATCGGTCGACGCAACCCATGTGAAACGCGTGCCTGCAGTGAGGCAACACTCTGAGAGAGTCATCTTCCTCGAAGGGGCACAAGCAGACGGCGCACTCACTGTTCTCGAACCCAGAAGATGCTGCAGGTTGATAAGTGGCGACGGGAATCAAGGCTATGACGGATTTAGGAAGACCGAGCGACTGGTGGGTGGAATGGGAGGGGGAGAGGGTGGTAGGGAGGGTGAGGGAGGAAGACAAGCGGAAGTAGCCACGCCGGAGGATGATGCAACCGATGCAGAGTGAGACAGAGATCCAAAGGGCGATGAAGATGATGCCGGGGACGTGCGTGGCTCCATAGCTGGAGCTTGAGCTTGGGGGGGCTGAGGGGAGGGGTGGAAGTTCATGTTGAGAAGCCATCTCTCGGAGAAGAACTCGAGGGCTCAACATTGAGACCTAGAACCCTTCTTCTTGGACGGCTTTGTCTTTTGCCTCTGTCTAGCACACATTTGTATTCTTCTTAACATTTTTTTGTTGTTTACATATTCTTTCTAGAATTAGCATCACTTTGTTAAGAAATGACGTAAACATTATATATCTAAACTAGTAAAATTAAGATCAGCTTTGCTAAGAATATGTGAACATTTTAGATATGTGAAATTAACATCAGTCTCTCACTCTCGTAAGTTCAATATGTAAACATTATCTAAAATGTGGTACACATCCTTAAAGTAGACGTGAGTCTCCTTAAAGTAAACATGAGTCTCTCAAGAATGTTTACATATTCTTAGTAGACTCAGAGACTTATGTAATATATTAATTGTTAATTTAATATAATGTAAACATTGAAAAAATGCTTTCATGTTCTTAACAAACTACATTGATTTTAGATAATGTTAATAATTCTCAAACAAAAAAATGTTAAGAAGACCTCGACGGCTCAAAAGGGCTAGAAACCCTTCGTTTTCTTCTTGTCATTTACTTCTTGGATGGGTGTCTTTTGCCTTTGTCTACATACATTTGTATACCTCTATTCTTCTTAACATTTTTTTGTTTACATATTCTTACCATTATCAAACATTAACATCAGTCTTTGTCCCTTTGGCAACAAATCACCTACCACTATCCACACAAACAAGTCAATGTTTTGCATGATTCCTTCTTAACACCTATTGAATCATAATTCTTAGATCATCCAATTTCTATAATCTTCACATTCTTGGCTTGCTCAATGGGTTCCCCTTTCGTTAATAGGGCACTCATAGCAGCAGGCACATTATGCTTGATGGTTATCATAAACACATTTGGAATGAGCATTCTTGTTTGACCGTATCTTATTTTGTATCTAGGAATGTTTTCTCTTATAGAGCCATTTGTACAAATTTGTGTACATACAAGAATGGGATAATTTTTAACACATGCTTGCTTGCACATGCTTTATGGGTTTATGAAGATGAACCCCCGAGTGTAATTGAAGGGTAAAGGATGTTAACATTTGCCTTTTCTTTTTGCCAAAAGACATTATTGTTAAGAATTCTCAAACAAAAATACGTTATGACCTCTAGGGCTCAACATTGAGGGCTAGAAACCCTTCCTTTTCTTCGTGTCATTTACTTCTTGGACGCCTCTCTTTTGCCTTTGTCTACATACATTTGTATACGTTTATTCTTCTTAACATTTTTTTGTTTACATATTCTTACCATTATCAAACATTAACATCAGTCTTTGTCCCTTTTGCAACAAATCACCTGCCACTATCCACACAAACAAGTCAATGTTTTGCATGATTCCTTCTTAACACCTATTGAATCATAACTCTTAGATCATCTAAATTTCTATAATCTTCGCATTCTTGGCTTGCTCAATGGGTTCCACTTTCTTTAATAGGGCACTCATAGCAACAGGCACATTATCCTTGATGGTTATCATAAACACATATGGGAATGAGCAGTCTTGTTTGAACATATCTTATTTTGTATCTAGGAATGTTTTCTCTAATAGATCCATTTGTACAAATTTGCATACATACAAGAATAGGAGTAATTTTTAACACATGCTTGCTTGCACATGCTTTATGGGTTTATGAAGATGAACCCCCGTGTAATTAAAAGTGTAATTAAAAGGTAAAGGATGTTAAAATTTGGCTTTTTGTTCGGCCAAAAGACATATTGCATATCCTTGGAATACAAAGCATTCCTGCATCTTTGACATGAGTCTCCTTAAAGTAAACATGAGTCTCTGAGTCTCCTAAGAATATGTAAACATTATCTAAAATGTTTACATATTCTTAGCAGACTCATTAGATAATGTTTACATATTCTTAGCAGACTCATAGTCTTTGAGTATGAGTCTGTAAAATTAACATATTCTTAGCAGACTCAAAGACTTATGTAATATATTAATTGTTAATTTCAGATAATGTAAACTTTGAAAAAATGTTTTCATGTTCTTAACAAACTACATTAATTTTAGATAATGTTAAGAATTCTCAAACAAAAAAATGTTAAGAAGACCTCGAGGGCTCAACATCCTTCCTTTTCTTCATGTCATTTACTTCTTGGATAGTTGTCTTATGCCTTTTTCTACATACATTTGTATACATCTATTCTTCTTAACATCTTTTTGTTTACATATTCTTACCATTATCAAACATTAACATTAGTTGACATTGTCCCTTTGGCAACAAACCACCTACCACTATCCACACAAACAAGTTAATGTTTTGTGCAATTCCTTCTTAACACCTATTGAATCATAATTCTTAGATCATCTAATTTTTATAATCTTCACACTCTTGGCTTGCTCAATGGGTTCCTCTTTTGTTAATAGGCACTCAAAGCAAGAGGAACATTACGTTTGATGGTTATCATAAATGCATATGGAATGAGTATTCTTATTTGACCTTATCTTATTTTGTATCTAGGAATGTTTTCTTTAATAGAGCCATTTGTACAAATTTGCGTACATACAAGAATAGGGATAGTTTTTAACACTTGGTTGCTTGCACATGCTTTATGTGTTTATGAAGATGAACCACTGAGTGTAATTACAACGTAGAGGATGTTAAAATTAGGCTCCCTGTTTTGGCCAAAAAGGTGACATTTTCACAGCCTCATATCTTTTGATTTATAAATCCAAATGGGGTCATGTGACATATCAAATCAAATGGCAAGACATGATTTAAATGATTATCATTCCCTTTTGCACCATCTAGTAAAATTTCATGTACCAAAATATGAATTTTTTGTCAATTTTTTGCATCGATTGGCTTAGTGGGATGTAGGAGTGAATCATTGGGGAGGGATGTTTTTGCAGTTTAAAAAAACATGGGTTTTTTTCAAAGAGTTAATAGAGTTTGAAAAGCTAAGCATTTATATATACATGAAATCTAGACTAATCTATTCAAGGAGGCCTTGGAAACAGCTGGCCACTTGTGTGGAAGTTTGCATTGATGATCTCAATTACTATAGTGGAAAGACAGAACTTGATTATTATAGGGTTTTTCTTTGATAGGAACGATGACTTGGCAATGACTCTCTTATGGGTGATGTGAAATTAGTGTTAGTGGCTTTAAAGTTGTATGCATATTTAACTCTCTAGCATTGAGGAAACATATGGACTTTTGAATAAGTTATATTTTTTTTCTACTCAAATAGGGGATTTATAAATCTTTTATTGTTTTGTATCACTCGCTTTTTATGGCTCGCTTGCTTTTTCGTAATCGTCGGGGTGTACTATCATCATTTGTGTAGGGGTGTACTACCGTCATTTTTGGTCGCATAAAAAATACTTTAACACAAATGAGGTCATGTACATGGGTGATTTTGCTATAAGAATACCTACTCGGAAATGCATGCAACTTCTCCATGGGGCCATGTGTCCTTGTTGCATGTAGTAGGGCCAAAGGGCTCCCCATGTTTCCTAATGGGGATGGAGATCCCTTTATAAATATGTATCAATTCATCACCTATGCTGATCGTGCATCTTTTTTGTAGCATTGGCTTCAAAGGGATTGGTCTCTCCATATAAATAGCTAAATGGATGTGTTTTGCACATGGCTGCTACTTAAAATGTTTGGGTGGGAGACAGGGAAGAAACTTGGGAGGGAAGCAGGCAAGGAGTTGGATGGGAAAGGATCAATAGCATGGAGCATGGAAGGATGGGAAAAGTATGCGCCAAAATATGAAACGGGAGAGGAGGGAGAGAGGGACATACTAGTGGGAACATGAAATCGGGATCATTCAAATTTGTCAGTGAATTGAGAAAAAGGTTGTTGATTGCTCGAGGGGTGCACTACTAAGAAACCCTATGTATCACGTGTGTTCAAAGGGTATTTAAAAAACCCCTCAAATAAAATTTCTCCCACAATAAAAAAAATCCTCTTTACTTATGAACTAAGTGTTTTTTTCCAAAATTTGAATTAAAAACCCATCTTGTTATTGTAATTTACTTAAATTTTTCCAAAACACTGGAATTAAAATACCCCTCCTTTTGAATGCACGTGGTACACTAAATTTTTTTAAGTGAACCCCCTGAGGTTGATTGTGACCGAGGGGGACTACAAGGTAGTGAGGTGGGATTTTGACAAAGAAATGCAAGTAGGCCATGCTTCTTACATGAAAAGCATGGAGATCCACAAAAATAATTGAAATGGATGGAAAGTGCAGATGAAGTGGGAGAGAAGGGAAAGAGAGGCATACCACTAGGAAGATGAAATTAGGATCATTTGAATGTGTCAGTGAATTGAGGAGGAGGTTGTTGATTGTGGCCAAGGGGGACTATCGGGTAGGGAGGCCAGATTTTGACAAAGATATCCAAGCAATCCATACCTCTTAAATGAAAAGCCATGGAGATCCACAAAATATTGAAATGGATGGAAGTTGTGAGCAAAAAAGCATCCAATGGCCAATATTTCTTAAATCTAATCGAACGATCCTAAATGCTACATGTGTGTGTGTGTGTGTGTGTGTGTGTGTGTGTGTGTGTGTGTGTGTGTGTGTGTGTGTGTGTGTGTGTGTGTGTGTGTGTGTGTGTGTGTGTGTGTGTGTGCATGTATGTATGTATGCATGCATTCATGCTTGCATACATACATACATACATATGTATGTATGTATGTATGTATGTATAAAGCATCCAATGGCAAATATTTCTTAAATCTAATGCAACAATCCTAAATGCTCCAATCGTTCTCCATTCTCCCTCGTTAATAGGCAATATAGATGCTGAACCCAACAATCATTATTCTAAACATGAACGCTTAGGTTACCCTAAAATGATAACTATCACTAAATCCTTTGCACAATCCGGCATGCCAAAGGAGATGTGACAACCTTGCCCTTACATAATGAGAACCCTTAAAGCCCCTTTCACGTTACCTTTCTATCATTAGCATTCTTTTAAGTCCATCGCACAATTCCCATAATAAGAGGATCCTTGTTTGCTTGGGTGTAGCCAATTGCAGAACTATTTTTGGGGCCACTTTGGGGTCGCAATGCGATACGCTCCTGGGTGAATATTTGAATTTTGTGCGGAGGACCCATGCTCTCTCCAAAAAAAATTTTGACGTCATGATGGTGCAGTAGCGTAATAATGAGACACAATATATTTATTCTGAACGCCGCATAGCTAGACACATGGCAGCTCTACACTACATCGTGCATCTTTGCACTCCATGCAGCACAATCTCAGGCCTGCTTATCATCACGCAAACTTTTGCCATAGTTTTGCCACCTATCACTGGGCACTGCACCCATGCAGATCATTAAAATTTAAGGTTGGCTTGGAGAGACCGCCACGCTAGTTCTTGGTGTAATAATGAGATGTAATCTATCATTCTGAACATCACCACAGCGCAGTCTCTAGCCTGACCACTTGTCATCGTGCATTCTTTTGCTGCAACTTTGCCCATGCAAATCATAGGTTGGCTTAGAGAGACCACCACGCTCGTTTTGGCATAATAATGAGATGCAATCTATCATTCTTACCATCATCTCATCGTAGTCTCTGGCCAAATCAGTGAGCCAAAAGACTGCTGAGAGCCTTAGAGGCCAAAAGATTACATCTAGCCATTGCTGAGTGGTTATGAGCCTTGTTTGAGCAAGAGGGAATTTGTACAACTTAGTATTTTTGCCAATCTAGCTTGTTGCATTAAGACTCTTTAGGGAGCCAAAGGAGGAGACAATGGAGAGACTAAAGACCATGCACATTGCAAGGACTTAGATGATGCCCCCCCCCAACAAGTCTAGAGTACTTTGCTCTAAAAATACTGAGGCCTTCTTTGACATCTAGGGGGAACCCATACAGAACAGCCATAAAGTGGGCAAAGGTAAGCATGTCATCTAAGGTGGTGACATGCAGATATGGGGGGAATCGACTATGGGAATGAAGGGTCTCGACTAGTGCCAACATTTCTACTCCAGGTGAGTGCAACGCAATCACCTTATATGAGAAGGCATATAAAATTGGGATCACAGAGCATCAAGGGAGGGTGGTAGTAGGCATGGTGTGAGCAGTAAATGAGCAGGGGAGCTGATGAGTAACAAGAGTTAAAGGAGGGAGCATGGAGCAAAGTAGAGCAGGGGCAGAAAAGATCTAGAGGAGGGGTGTGGAGAAAAGTAGTAGAGTGTGTGGAGCAAAGTAGGAGAGCAGAGGCAGATGAGAGCAATGTAGTAAAATGCCAAATGCCACAGATCTTATATATTATAAAGTTCGAGCCATCGTGGTGGCTGGAGCTTGGGGTTCCATCCATATTAATTGCAGGCCACCATAGTGGAATCTTTAGCACCACCTCAAACGAGCTGGTAATCATGAAGAAGAAGCCATGTGGTGGGTGATCAGGCCACTCCGGTGGCTGGTAATTAATTGCTGCTAGCTTCTAAGTGCAATCTTAGCCTAAAATAGACCAAGAGAAGAAGCACGATCTTATGAGAAAAATTCTAACCTAGTTAAAAGGAGTAGTCCACACCCTTCTTAGAAAAAATTAAAAATGAAAAATGAAAAATGGGGGGTAATCCTCACCCATTGTTGCACAACAAGGACAATCTAAACAAAGATTTTTTAGAGGGAAAATAAACTAATTTGCTTAAGAATTTCTATAAGTATTAGTGCCAATAAAATGTAGGAGAATTATCACTTCGCAAGCTTTCTCAAGGCAAAATCGTAAGGAGCAGCAATGTAGCAATGCCTAAGTAAAAGAAGAAACGAGGGCATAGAAACACGAGAAAAGCCAAGACCAGCTCTTATAAGCTTCCATGTAAGCTCCACAGACAGCTTGTGAACCTATGTGAGAGAGGCGCACTAAGAGAAGTTTATGACCAGTAAGGATGTAGCTTGTAAGGAGGCACACAAGGAGTAGGTACATGAAGAACCAACATGTACATGCACCGAAAAGAAAAGAAGGACAAAAGGGGCATAGACTCAAGCTAGAAGAAAGTGCAGGGAGGAGAAGATGAACTGTGTGAGTGGAGAGGCCCAGAAATAGAGCACATAAATAGGAAGTGGTAGGAAGGCAATAAAATAAAGAGAGCATAACGCTCTATCAAGAAGAGAGTGTAGAATAAGGACGTGCAAGAGGGGAGTGGGCAATGGTGGTTAGGGGTTGGGCAGTGGGTAGGGAGAAAATAAGGGTCTAGTACTAATTAGGGAGTGATTACATGAATAGTGGGTTATCTCATGAGTTAGAGAGTCATTCGAAAGCAATCAAGGTTAGGGACTGGTTAAGGGAAGCAGGGGGTTTGGGATTGAGGTGTGGGTTATGGTAGCATTTGAGAGTGCTCTCAACGGAAGCAAGAATGGAAGAGGGAGAGAGAGAAACAGAGAGCCACACAAGTTTTGGTGGGTGCAAAACCACCCTAATCTTCTTTTTCATTCATTTATATATGTGTTTGAGTATTGTACAGAACCGAGGTAAAGTGTCGTGGATGTCTCGCGCACAGAAGTGCGTTGCTTTGTCTACCACAGAGGCTGAGTATGTTGCAGCCACAGAGGGTTGCAAGGAGGCTATATGGCTTGATCGGCTAGTGGGAGATTTGGGGATTCATATAGGTGTACCGACATTGCATAGTGATTCCATGAGTGCTATTCAGCTAGCACCGAATCTGGTCTTTCATGCAAAGACCAAACACATTGAGGTCAGGTACCATTTCATCAGGGAGGTACTTGAGGACAAGCACATAGAGCTTCTCAAGGTTCATACAGATGATAACCCTACAGATATGCTGACGAAGAGTCTACCTAGTCAGCGGTTTGAGTATTGTCATGTATTGATGGGCATTGGATAGTATGCTCACTGGTTGTTCTCCCTTAAAGGCACATTGTCCTTTAAGTGGGAGGTTGTGGGGGTTAAAGGTCAGTTCCAACACCCGGGCAGAAAAACGCAGAAACTAACACAGAGAGTCAGAAATCCAATGAAATGATCCCAGATTCAAGAATGAAGGTGTTTCCAAGCTCCTAAAGTGAAGTGGACACCAAAAGCAAGCAATAGTTGCCTCTACAAGTCAATACGGAGTCTCTATCATCGAACGGAACAGGGAAAAGCTCAAAAAACGACTTTTTCTTTGAAAACACTTAACAGGCTCTCAAAACCACTTCGCAAAGCCAAAATGACTTTTCCAAAGGTTCCTCCAAGGTCTCTGCACACTCGGATGCAAGTAAAGCCACCCACAAAGCTTCCCATAGAGCTTCTCCTTCCTCCCACAGAGCTGCTGAGCTTCCAAGCATCCACGCACGCTCAGCTAGATCACCCGAGCTCTGATACGAGTTGAGAGTGCTCTCAATAGAAGCAAGAACGGAAGAGGGAGAGAGAGAAACAGAGAGCCACACAAGTTTTGGTGGGTGTAGAACCACCCTAATCTTCTTTTTCATTCATTTATATATGTGTTTGAGTATTGTACATAACCAAGGTAAAGGCACAGTGACCTTTAACCCCCACAGCATTATAAACAGGGAGGGGAACAGCAAGGGGGTTGCATGTCTCCTCATGCTATATGTATGCATATATATATATATATCTAGTTAATAAATATATAGAAATTAGAGGGTGTAGCTAGGTGGGAGTGGGGAAGACAAAACCAAGGTTATAAAGAAGAAGAAGAAATATGCTAAATTAAGAATGACATCTCCATGAACAATAAAAAATTACGTCATCTAAATTTAAAAGAGGTTGGGGGGGGGGTTTATTGACTAGGGATTGGTTAGGGCAAAGTTACAAAATGGGGAAGAGCTAACTTAGGGGGGTTAGCAAAGATAAGAAAGTGGGAAAAAGGGGGGGACGGGAGGGTTACTTGTAAGAAAATTTTAATTGAGACAATTGTTTGTGTGTGTGTGTGTGTGTGTGTTCGTGCATGCACGTGCATGTGCATGCATGCATGCATGTGTGTGTGTGTGTGTGTGTGTGTGTGTGTGTGTGTGTGTGTGTGTGTGTGTGTGTGTGTGTGTGTGTGTGTGTGTGTGTGTGTGTGTGTGTGTGTGTGTGTGAAGAAACAATACAAGGAAGAAAATTTGAAGCAAAGAAGTAACTAAGAGCAACAAAGGAATGTGATGGCGCATACCTCGACATGTAGGGGCCCTTTATCAAAATGGTGAAGCAAATGAGACATGAAAAGAGATGCTACGGACATCCATCCAGATAGGCAAGAAGATTGAGAGCAGGGAGGGAGAGCATGATTAGAGGTAAGGGAAGCGTAGGAGGAGGTAGTCGATAGAGCGAGCGAGGAAAAGCGAGCGGGCCCAAAAAAGCGAGCGAGCTTTTCTACAATTTCCTTATCGAGGTACTCAACATAGCTTTTTGGAAACCACTATTTGGGAAGATTCTCGAAAATAAAACTTATGTTACTATGTGTAACTATACCAATATTGCGAATTATAGTCTACCTTAACTTCCAATTGGAGCCATACTCACATTATGCAACAATAATATGTGGTTTTGAAAGAAACCGAATTTCCACTCCAAAGCAGATTCCATTACTGATACAACAAATCTTTTGCATTTGAAATGGGTCTTATTATCAAACTCCTTCAATAATCAAAACAAATGTGTTGCTTGATATGTTGAACTTAGTAACGTAAACATCACTTCACCCATATGCGGGAAAAAAAACTGTTTGTGGACTTCATAGCATGGGATTGCATCAACACTTATAACATTGAAAATGGTTCTTCTTATTAAAAGTGTTATCAACCATGAAAGAAAATGTTTAAAAATAGTTCACCCGTATGTTGAAAAACCCAAGTGTCATTTATGACATTCAAAATTGTTCTTGCAACCATCCTGTAGTTCCTAGAGATTTTGCCCATACTTCCAACCCCTTCCCTTCTACCACTAAGAGGTATCTAATAGTTTTATAGAACACTTGAGATATCATCACCTCCTAATACAAAACCATTATTATTATTTGTAGAACACTTGAGATATCATCACCTCTTAATACAAGACCATTCTTACTATTTGTAGAACACTTGAGATATCATCACTCCTTCCCTTCAGCCACTAAGAGGTACCTAATACTTTTGTAGAATACTTGAACCGTTCTTACTATTTGTAGAACACTTGAGATATCATCACCTTTTAATACAAAACCATTCTTACGGTTTGTATAACACTTGAGATATCATCACCTCTTAATATAAGACCATTCTTAGTATTTGTAGATCACTTTAGATATCATCGCCTCTTAATACAAGACCATTCTTACTATTTGAGAGATTAATGGATTAAATGTTTGAAGCTCATATTTGATGGGTAGCTAGTATTAGGTCAAAAGGCCCCAATTGTGCTATAATAATGGACCAAAAAAGGGAGTGCTATAGCATCACCTAAGGGTCACTTTTTATCCATGAAAGAAACAAGTCGGTGCAACCTAGGTCATACAGATCTAGGTCATGTGGAGTGGTTCGCGTCTCTTTCCTTGACAAAAAAGTTACACTACCTTTGATAGTAACTACAAAGATTGCTGCCATAGTGCTGTAGAGTAGCCCCTAGGTTGCACCATCATCCTTTTTTGCTTTTGAGCCATTAAGTTTGATCCACTGATTTTACGTAGAATTATTCTACTATATGTTCACATGTCCTTAATAGGATCTTGATATAATCCCTTCCATTGTAAGTACTTTACTTTAAGTTTCACATATCCTTAACAAACCACTAGGCTTCAACACAAATTCATTCTTATGTTTCAAGCCTCAAACTCAAACACCCTTGTAAAAGGGATAATGTATTAAAGCTACATTCAATCCATCAAATCTTTGAATAACAGTTCTATTGGAAATTTATGTATCATCAATAGGATTTCATCCATTATATGTTCATTTGTCTTTAATAGTATGTCTAAAAATTCATGTATCTTATTATTTCTCTCATGTGTTCCAATATCTTCAAAAGGATACCTTTATTTATGTCCAAACTTGAGCATTGATTTGTATTTATCAAACACAATTTCATTCCACCTATTCTTTAGAATGAAATTTTTTCGCCAAAAGTGGGCCAAATGTAAGGTCTTTCCACATATTCTTAAGAATGAAAATTTTGGCCTTATGTTGGCAAGTCTATGGAATGAGGGTAAGGCCAAAGTCTCTGGTACGGTGCATTAGGTCTTGATTAATTCTTCTTTAGGCTTGAATATTTAATGCATTAACTTCACGACTAATTATTTATGCTTGAACTTGTAATGTATTAATTTCATGACTTAGGATTTTATGAAGTTATATCTAACATGTCCCAAATTTAATGGAAATTAATATCCTACATAACACAACAAAGTATCATCATATCCTTTCCCAAAATCAATGCTACCTAGCAACTCTCCTGGCATTTTCACTGCCTTGCATTTGAGTTAGCTATGATGAAGAATGTTGCCTGCCTTTGGAACCTCTTAGAGTTACCGTTAGCATGATCTAATTTCATGTACCCCAAAAGTTGAGACTTGGAGATTCTCATATCACACCAACGGTAGCTATCTTGTCCACTCTCAATGCTAGTAAGAGCTAGGCCCCATAGACTGGTAAAAGAAGTCTTTTTGGAGGTTCAATTTTTTCCCTCCGTCTTCTGCAGGCCCCATGATAAAATAGGATATATACATCACCCTACATTTAATGCAATAATTGACACAACTTTTTTGGACTTAACTATGTAGTTTACATCTCAAACTTG
Organism: Dipteris shenzhenensis; assembly: GCF_047967505.1. Classification (NCBI taxonomy): domain Eukaryota; kingdom Viridiplantae; phylum Streptophyta; class Polypodiopsida; order Gleicheniales; family Dipteridaceae; genus Dipteris; species Dipteris shenzhenensis. The sequence goes on along the minus strand of NC_141603.1, from coordinate 22,955,933 downwards.
GTGCTAAAATTGTAGACTAGGAGATTCCCATATCACACCAATGGTAGCTGTCTTGTCCACTCTCAACACTAGTAAGAGCCGGTCCCCATAGACCGGTAAAAGAAGTCTTTTTGGAGGTTCAATTTTTTGCCTCCGTCTTCTCCGGCCCCATGACGGAATAGGATATATTCACCACCCTACATTTAATGCAAGAATTGACAACTTTTTTTCGACATGACTATGCAGCTTACATCCCAAAATTGGTACTAAATTTGCATACCGGCCATCTCCATTTGCCGGGGGGGTGTCCCTAGCAACCCCTTGGACTTGCTCTATTTGTCTAGTTGTGTCTCTCCACAAAAATCGGAGTGGGGCCTATTTTCCCCATCTAGTAAAACTATATACATCAATATGTATGTATGTATGTATGTATGTATGCATGCATGCATGCATCCATGTATGTATGTACACACACACACACATGTATGTATGTATGTGTACTAAAACTACTAAAACTATATGCATCAAATAATGTTGTTGATCAATTTTTGGCATACCCCACCAAAATCAAGACCCCCATTGCAAAGAAAGGTAAGGAACACAAGTGCTTGTTCTTATGCTCATGAGACAACAAAATGCATGACATAGGCAACCAATGGGGTCTTACTTTTGATGTTTGTATGTATGTATGTATATATGTATGTACATACATACATGCATACATATATATATATATGTGTGTATATATATATATATGTATGTATGTATGTATGTATGTATGTATGTGTGTGTGTGTATGTATGTATGTATGTATGTATGTATATATATATATATATATATATATATATATATGTGTGTGTATATGTATATGTTGATGCATATATGTATATATTGATGTATATATTGATGCATACAATTTTGATATATGGAGAAAATGGACATGAAAACCATCTAAATTGATTCTTGTCATTCGATTTGATATATGACATGATCCTATTTGGATTTGTAAGTCCAAAGATATGGGGTCCTACTTTTAGAGCCTGAATGCCTAAAATAGGCAGCGCGTTAACGCGCTACATATTTCATGCATTTAGGCCTCAAAAGTAGGACCCCATTGGCAACACAATGGGGTCCTAGTTTTGAGGCCTAAATGCATGAAATAGACAGCGCGTTAACGCGCTGCCTATTTTAGGCATTTAGGCCCTAAAAGTAGTACCCCGTATCTTTGGACTTGCATATCCAAATGGGGTCATGTCATATATCAAATCGAACGGCAAGATCCAATTTAGATGGTTTTCATGTCCATTTTCTCCTTCAACTAAAACTATATTCATCAAATAACGTTGTTGATCAATTTTTGGCATACCCCCCGAAAATCAAGACCCCCATTGCAAAGAAAGGTAAAGAACACAAGTGCTTGTTCTTATGCTCATGAGACAACAAAATGCATGACATGGGAAACCAATGGGGTCTTACTTTTGATGTTTGTATGTATGTATGTATGTATATATATGCATGTACATACATACATACATCTATATATATATATATATATGTATGTATGTATGTATATGTTGATGCATACAATTTTGATATATGGAGAAAATGGACATGAAAATCATCTAAATTGGCTCTTGCCGTTTGATTTGATATATGACATGACCCCATTTGGATTTGTAAGTCCAAAGATACGAGGTCCTACTTTTAGGGCCTGAATGCTTGAAATAGGCAGCGCGTTAACGCGCTGCCTATTTCATGCATTTAGGCCTCAAAAGTAGGACCCCATTGGCAACACAATGGGGTCCTACTTTTGAGGCCTAAATGCATGAAATAGGGAGCACGTTAACGCGCTGCCTATTTTAGGCATTTAGGCCCTAAAAGTAGGACCCCGCATATTTGGACTTACATATCCGAATGGGGTCATGTCATATATCAAATCGAATGGCAAGATCCAATTTAGATGGTTTTCATGTCCATTTTCTCCATCAACTAAAACTATATTCATTAAATAATTTTGTTTATCAATTTTTGGCATACCTCCCCCAAAATCAAGACCCCCATTGCAAAGAAAGGTAAGGAACACAAGTGCTTGTTCTTATGCTCATGAGACAACAAAATGCATGAAATAGGCAACCAATGGGGTCCTAATTTTGCTGTATGTATGTAATTATGTATATATGTATATATATACATACATATATACCTATATGTGTATATGTGTGTGTGTGTGTGTGTGTGTGTATGTATGTATGTATGTATATATATATATATATATATATATGTATGTATATGTATATGTTGATGCATATATGTATATATTGATGTATATATTGATGCATACAATTTTGATATATGGAGAAAATGGACATGAAAACCATCTAAATTGGCTCTTGTCATTCGATTTGATATATGACATGATCCCATTTGGATTTGTAAGTCCAAAGATATGGGGTCCTACTTTTAGGGCCTGAATGCCTAAAATAGGCAGCGCATTAACGCGCTACCTATTTCATGCATTTAGGCCTCAAAAGTAGGACCCCATTGGCAACACCATGGGGTCCTAGTTTTGAGGCCTAAATGCATGAAATAGACAGCGCGTTAACGCGCTGCCTATTTTAGGCATTCAGGCCCTAAAAGTAGTACCCCGTATCTTTGGACTTGCATATCCAAATGGGGTCATGTCATATATCAAATCGAACGGCAAGATCCAATTTAGATGTCTTGCATGTCCATTTTCTCCATCAACTAAAACTATATTCATCAAATAATGTTGTTGATCAATTTTTGGCATACCCACCCAAAATCAAGACCCCCATTGCAAAGAAAGGTAGAGAACACAAGTGCTTGTTCTTATGCTCATGAGACAACAAAATGCATGACATGGGAAACAAATGGGGTCTTACTTTTGATGTTTGTATGTATGTATGTATGTATATATATGCATGTACATACATACATACATCTATATATATATATATATATATATATGTATGTATGTATATGTTGATGCATATATGTATATATTGATGTATATATTGATGCATACAATTTTGATATATGGAGAAAATGGACATGAAAACCATCTAAAGTGGATCTTGCCGTTTGATTTGATATATGACATGACCCCATTTGGATATGCAAGTCCAAAGATACGGGGTCCTACTTTTAGGGCCTGAATGCTTGAAATAGGCAGCGCGTTAACGCGCTGCCTATTTCAAGCATTCAGGCCCTAAAAGTAGGACCCCGTATCTTTGGACTTGCATATCCAAATGGGGTCATGTCATATATCAAATCAAACGGCAAGATCCACTTTAGATGGTTTTCATGTCCATTTTCTCCATCAACTAAAACTATATTCATCAAATAATGTTGGTGATCAATTTTTGGCATACCCCCCCAAAATCAAGACCCCCATTGCAAAGAAAGGTCAAGAATACAAGTGCTTGTTCTTATGCTCATGAGACAACAAAATTCATGACATGGGAAACCAATGGGGTCTTACTTTTGATGTTTGTATGTATGTATGTATGTATATATATGCATGTACATACATACATACATACATACATATATATATATATGTATGTATGTATGTATGTATATGTTGATGCATATATGTATGTATTGATGTATATATTGATGCATACAATTTGGATATATGGAGAAAATGGTCATGAAAATCATCTAAATTAGTTCTTGTCATTTGATTTGATATATGACATGACCCCATTTAGATTTGTAAGTCCAAAGATACGGGGTCCTACTTTTAGGGCCTGAATGCCTGAAATAGGCAGCGCGTTAACACACTGCCTATTTCATGCATTTAGGCCTCAAAAGTAGGACCCCATTGTGTTGCCAATGGGGTCCTACTTTTGAGGCCTAAATGCATGAAATAGGCAGCGCGTTAACGCGTCGCCTATTTTAGGCATTCAGACCCTAAAAGTAGCACCCTATATCTTTGGACTTGTATATCCGAGTGGGGTCATGTCATATATCAAATCGAATGGCAAGATCCAATTTAGATGGTTTTCATGTCCATTTTCTCCATCAACTAAAACTATATTCATCAAATAATGTTGTTTATCAATTTTTGGCATACCCCCCCCCAAAATCAAGACCCCCATTTTGTTGTATGTATGTAAGTATGTATATATGTATGTATATACATACATATATGTATATATATATGTGTGTGTGTGTGTGTGTGTTTTTGTGTGTATACACACACATGTATGTATGTATGTATGTATGTATCTATATATATATATATACATACATACATATGTATATATTGATGCATATATTGATGCATATCTTGATGTATATATTTATGCATACAGTTTTGATTGATGGAGAAAATAGGCATGAAAACCATCTAAATTGGCTCTTGCTGTTCGATTTGATATAGGACATGATCCCATTGGGATTTGTAAGTCCAAAGTTACAGGGTCCTACTTTTAGGGCCTGAATTCCTAAAATAGGTAGCTTGTCAATGTGCTACCTATTTCATGCATTTAGGCCTCAAAAGTAGGACCTCATTTGGTCCTACATGGGGTCCTACTTTTGAGGCCTAAATGTATGAAATAGGCAGCGCATTGACGCGCTGCCTATTTCAGGCATTCAAGCCCTAAAGTTAAGACCCCGTATCTTTGGAATTACAAATCCAAATGGGGTCATGTCATACATCAAATCAAATGGCAAGAGCCAATTTAGATGTTTTCATGCCTATTTTATTGATTTAATAAAACTATATGCATCAAATAATGTTGTTTATCAATTTTTGGCATACACCCCCAAAATCAAGACCCCCATTGGAAAGAAAGGTAAGGAACACAAGTGCTTGTTCTTATGTTCAGGAGACATTAAAAAAGAGGCCTGGTAGCCCAAAAATGGCACCGCATCAATGCGCTATCATTTTTGGGTTGCCAGGTCTCTTTTTGTTGTCTCACGAGCATACATATGGAGGTTATTATACAATATAACTAACAAGTAGTATTGAAGTAGTTCTACAATTTGGATGCATTAAGAGCATTCATATAGCAAGGAAGAATATAATAATTGAATACATTTTTCTTTCAATACATATTGCTAGTGAGACTACCAAAAAGAGGCTCTACCCCTCATGATGTCTCTGGATACAGAATATGAGATTGCTTGATGCTTGGATTGCAGCTGGAAACGTTGCGTGGGCAAAGCCACTATATGCCTCAAGTGTTGGAAATTGATGTATGGCTCAAGTGCTAGAATGTGCAAATCATGGCCAAAATCAAGACCCCTTAGAGATTCCATGAGGGCTATCCTTTTACTACTAGTAACACACGTCACCTTTAGTCGAGGGCAGAACCATTCGTCATCACAGGCAGCAAGTTCATGGGACCCCATCCCATGATCCAAGGCATTATTCAAAGACAAAGTATTTCTGACCATTCCCAAATTGAGTTTGCCAATTCCTAATCTGATTGATTTCATTTACTGGACTTGCAATGCTTGCAAAGCCCTTGCTTAAGCTTGAATGAGCCTCTTGATTTTGGGGGTATAATGGTCAAAAATGGCTTAACACACCCAAAATCAAGAGGCTCATTCAAGCAACGGATTTGCAGGTCTTGTTTTTGGGTGGCAAAAGCACAAAAAATGATAGCGCATTAAGGTGTTGCCATTCTTATGCTTCCCCCCTCCAAAAACAAGACCCCCAAGCTATCCATTGGAGACGCCAAAATGAGGAGAAGGATGATGTGAGGAGTAGAGGAGCTGGCCAATGAGGGGAGGGACAGCCTTGGAATTGGTAGCAACAAGCATGATGCAAGGAGGTGAGAAGGCAAAGAAGCAAGGAGGTGAGGAGGTGAGGAAGCAAGGAGGCGAGGAGGCAAGAGGCAGTCTTGAAGGGCAACAAGAGGGTGGAGGTGGCCGAAAGAGTAAGCAGGAAAGGGAGGGATGGAGATTGCTTGTAGGAAATGCTTGGATTAATGCTACAAATGCCATTTTTTTGTGTGTGTTTTGCAGCATGAAATTTTTATGGCATTTTTCTTTTAAAAAATACAACATTGTTGTGATTAATTGCGCTACAAACAACTCAAGTGGTAAAGCACCATGGATTAGTACAACAATATACATCACAAATGGATGCATACACTCATATACATCACCGATGGATGCATACACTTATACTCACATCAATTTCCAATATTGTATTAGATGGACCCTTAGCATATATGTGTGCATAGAAGACCATTTCCTACATTGATCCCTGATTTCATAGTTAAATTATTCCCTTTCTCACATTCTAACATGTGAAGATTTAATGTACATGCATTATGGGCACATTATATTGCAGTTTATGACTAAATTTTTTTATGAATGCATGATACTTGTATATGGTCAAGGAAGGTATATTATCATTTTTGAATGACAAGATTACTCTATGCTCCATTTTATCCTATATTAGAAACTATGATCACTAGATATTACATAAATGTATTGCTCCATTATATCCTATACTAAAAACTATTTTGACCCAAATACATAATGCCAATTGAGGTTAGTACTCATGACAAGTGATGAAAACAATCTAATGGTATGAATGAGATCTTATAAATTTTGGATATATAATATGGGTACTATGTTGATTGAGCTATTTTTCCAAGGGAATATTTTCAACTTAATTACTAAATACATACTTACAATGGTGACCTGATTCCCATCTATATGTATAATCAAGTTTTACTTTGTGTTTAAAAAAAAGCTTTTGCATAAGGTTAAAATTCGAATAGTATTTATATTTGTTTAAGACTACCCATTGAGCTGGCTCCTATCCTTATATTGAACATGATAATGTTCATAAAGATTTTATGAATACAAATAGATAGCATTGGCTCTCTTTTTAGTGGTTGGGAATGAACCCTAAAAGTACCCTAAAACGACTATGTATTCCCTTATTTGTAGCATGGAAGTGATCATGATAGAGTGGCATAATCCCTATTTTGCTTTTTTCATAGGTTTTTTTGCTACTCATGGTTGGCGGATACACCACGGCATAGATCCAAATAGATATTTGGTTTTTTGCTTCAACTTGCTTGACTAGACTTTCCTTGATGATTGTTCGATTGTGCATCATGAGTAGTCACTGGCTTAATTGATGCATTAAGTGCAATGTTTTCCTCAAAGTTTTTCATACTACAGGATACGAGTTTGCTTATAGGGGTGGAAATAGAAGCTTGTTAATGCCTGGTGCATATTTTTCGTTAGATGCAGCAGGATACTAGTTACAGAGTGTCGGCCAATTATTTCACTTGAATCATGCTCCTCTTATGCTTGAGTTTGTGGTCACGTATTGAGTTTAACATAATAGGACTTCTACAGGATACTGGATGAGCACTCAACATAGTGGTTAGATGCATTCATTTCTAGTTCCGATAGAACTATCATTCAGACATTGGTCATAATAGAAGAATGGAGGGCTAAAATCCTTTTTTGGCTCCCTAAGTTTTTTAAAGCATGGTATTGTCCAGATTACATAGGTATTTTCACTAAGCAAAATTAATCCTTATGATGAAAATGTGTTTTTTTTCTTTTGACATAGTTAGTTCTGTTTCCATGTTTTTGGATCGAATGTATGGATGATCTTCTGCAAGCATAAAAGACATGATATGTATATGTAGCACATGATCATGTTTACATATTTTCAGTCATATATTCTACCTTGTGATCTATCATTATCTTGCTGTGTGGATGTTCAATCTGAGTAGTGTTTGCTTTTTTTATCGCAAATTTTATGTATTGTTATGTCTCTACCTCTCCACAACGACTCAAATTGATAGTATGGGGATGAAAGAGAAGTTTCAGGCATGCCTTCATGGTTGGAATATGTTTAATTTGCTTATGATCACATCAATTGTTCCAATGATATTGAGGGGAATAAGATGTTGGATGAGGTTCTCGCTCGCTTGAAACCTATTTAATCTTGCTCGCTTATTTGGGGCTGCTCGCTTTTCTCCGCTCACTTTTTGGTAATCCTCGCGTAGGAGGTAGACTAACGCAAAAGGGAAGAGGCTACCACAAGCAACCAGCACTATGGCTTAAGAATTTAAGCATTGTTCAGAATTCAAAGCCACCGTTTGGCCAGCTCATCAATCTTGGAGAACCTTATCTTTGTGAAGAGAGCCTACCAATTATATCCTGGGTTACATGAGTATCGAATTTTGGTATCAAAAGACCAACCACAGTAAAAGCGAGAAGAAGCCATTGTGATCACGAGAGGAACTATGCTTCTGCTCTTGATAAGGGAGAATGTGTGGAAGAGGCGAATGAGATAAGAATGGCAATCATTTGAGTCACCATAGATAGATAGATAAACCTCCAAAAATAGGTTAGCAAAACCACTTTAGCTACCTTAATTGCACAGTTTGCTAAGCTAAGTCATGTTGTAACTATTGAATACATCATTTTGCCAAGGGGATAGATTCCAAGATACAATTCTAGAAGGTGATGATAATCCTAAACTAGAGAGAGATGAACTCAACAGTCTACATAAGAGAATATCTACAAGAGGGAGAGAAGGCTCATGGAAGAGCCTTGAGGAGACTAGAACTACAACAACATGAGGCCTAATGGTGGAAGATATGATAACAAGGGAGACGAGGGCTCCTTTTATAGAGATTTTGTCACCCTCCTTCACCCATTTACAATTGTTGCCTATCGATTCCTTTCCCCATCAATCACATAATCCCGTATGTCACCATCCATGTCCTTTTTGGCTACAACACCTATTTCATTAATTTTGGACTTTTTCTGTTGTTTTTGGACGAAGCCCAAAAATCCTTCCCAAATGAAAAGTTTACTTTGTGAAAATATCCTTCCCAAATCAAAATTTTACTTTCTGAAAATATTCTTCCCAAATCAAAAGTTTACTTTGTGGCACTATCATATTCACATAAAAATATTGTTTTTTCAATCTATACTTTTGCATAAACATGCAAGAATTTGAAATAATCCTATATTAGAAATTCTAGCTATATCTAAGTTATTTGTTAATTCAATTATTTTTAATATTTTTCCTTGACGTGATAAATTTATAAATCCATGAAAGGAGACTTAAATATTTCATGAAAATAAAATTGTCACTCGCAATATGCACAAATTTTTAAAACTTTTAATAAATAGAAAAAAGACATGATGCCATAAGACCCAAGTTTTGTATTGAACCAAAGAGGTATAATAGCAATTATAGCTATTATTATATGATTACATTGAGAGACGTTGCTCTTAGCTAGAGTCTTTATATTTAAAATGATATAGATTGAACATTTACAATTTAAATTTTTGCTCTTAAAGAGCCTCAATTCGTGCCATCTGCATAATTTGACTCCCCATTGTCTTATTGCTCAATGTCACGACAGTCCCTTGCCAGGTGCCATATGCATTAACTCCCACTTGTCTTGCCAAGCCTTGCCCCTTGGGTGCATTGACTCCCCATTGTCTTATTGCTCAATGTGATAGTCCCTTGCCAGGTGCCATCTGCATTAACTCCCTATTGTCTTGCCAAGCCTTGACCCTTGAGTGACATCCAGTGCAAAATACAGGTGCCATCTGCATTAACTCCCACTTGTCTTGCCAAGCCTTGCCCCTTGGGTGCATTGACTCCCCATTGTCTTATTGCTCAATGTGATAGTCCCTTGCCATGTGCCATCTGCATTAACTCCCTATTGTCTTGCCAAGCCTTGACCCTTGGGTGACATCCAGTGCATATCTTGACTCTCATTTGACATAGGAGGTGATGACTCCGATTATAATTGTCTTGAATTGGCTTCTTGCCTAGTACCCAAATAAAATCCTTCAATGGACTTCAATACAAAGCTTTAATCATGGACATTCTTCATTTGCGTTGTCTCCTTCTACTTCCTCCATGGCGAGCATCCTTAAAAATTCGTGTATATGCAAAATACTTTGCTGTGGTATTTTTATTTTTCCTTCTACCTCATATCCCATGCACTTCTTTGATTTCTTTGCCCTTGAATGCCAAGACACTATGATTGTCTCTGTCGAAACTTGAGAGACCGCTTCATCATTTGGGACCCACTCCTTCATTATACAATGTGTTGTTATCCATATTCTCCTTCCTGCCCTTTGGCTCATACCATACCACTGTAAATGTTGTAGCTCTCCCTTGGTCATCTCTTTGCACATCAACTACTTTTGCAAGCCAAAACTTCACATTCTCATATTCATCATCCGATGGCCGAACCACAACAAAACAATCAACCTCTATATCTACTTGTGGCATAAACTCTCTCTTCTTCGGTCCACAATATGGACGTGGGAGTAATGATACAAATTCATTTTCAAAGACTGGAGCTGGGCGCAAATCGTTATGAACATTTGGCCAAAACATATTGCATTCTTCCTTGACATCCTTTGAGCCTCGCATTCTCTCAAGGTCCTTTATTAAATTTCGTGTCTTGTTAATTACAGTGGTAGTGTGTTCTCTCCAAGTAGGCTTCGAATCAGGATATCTCCGGAGCATTTTCTCTTTGTATGTAATAAATGCTTTTAATCCTTCTATTTCACAGTTAGACCTCTCATTGAATTCTTGTATAGGAGCCCATGTTGGATACCTTTCCTTGCTGGGAATTGAAGTTAAGAGACTGTAAGGTTCTTCAGGTTCCCATTTTGTATCATGAGAATACTGTTGCCATTGCATTACGGGTTTTTCATCTTTTAAAAAAAAACGAAAGTAGTGTGGATTGGTATGACCTGTCAATGCATCACCACCCGTTTGTATGAAAGGTAGAATGAAGCTCTTCCAATCATACATTCTTTCGAGCCTCTCACATACTGTACTTTCCTTATGACCACCAACTTGCCTGCCACATCTTCTTACCAAGTCATCTATTGTCTCCACATCCTTGCATTTAAGCTCCCTTGAGACTGTGCTAAAAACCTGATCGATATCCTCATGTGTATGCCCAACATACAAAAATCCACATTCGACCTCATTGAAGATTCGATGAGCAACTAGCATGGAGTAGAATGCAAACATGAGTACATTCTTATTTTCTCGCCAGCAATTATCAGCTTGTATTCTCAAAGTCGGTGGTAGGCGACCTTTTTCTGCATGTACATTGCGAATTGCCTTCATAATAGATGTTACAACTTGATTGCTATCATGTAGATGCAAGGAATCAATCCATATATTTGCAAAGAACTTAATTCCATGCACTAACACTCCACATAGATGTGTCTTTAGAAAGTGCTTTCCTTGTAATTTAGGTGGAGCGGCAACAAAACGAGGCAATGTTGTTGTATTCTGATCCATGCCATCTACAATAAGGCACATGTAGTCATCGGGATACGAAATAGCTTGCTCCTTCCAAAATGCATATTTTTGTCTAGAATGTCGAATAAGGTCATGATGAGATTTTTGGTTTTTTTTGTATAATTCCCTTTGATTTGGACATGTTGCACTCTCAATCACTCGCTTTAAATCATCACAAACATTGCACTTTAACATTTTTTGCCTCCTTGGGATTTTAACATATCCAAAGTTCTTCTTCCAAAGAGTATACAAAGTATGAGAAGAAGCTACGGCATCCCCTCTTTGCCTTTGATTTTCTGCAATAGAGTCAAATACTTCGAGCTTTGTCAAGCTCATTGGAAGGTGCATTTCAGTGATCGCGTCACCGTTAGGGAGTTTGGTAGATATATGGGGTTGAGGTAAAGCATTTTCATGTATGAAGTCTTGCAAAATTGATGCTGCCCTGACAGTTGAGATTCTTGATTTGGACCTTCCTCTATTACCGTGAATGCTAAATTTGTTGCCGCCCTTTGCCTTGGTGACTAAATCCCAATATGTACCATGGGATAATCCAGTAATATTGCGATATGCCTTATTGCAAATCTTTTTTCCATTTATGAGAGGTTTTACCTTTTGTCTTGAACTTAGCCTTTTATTGCCATTCTAAAGAAAGCAAGAGAGACTTGTGAGAAGGTATTCATTTCTTTCGCTTCCTCTTCTTTGCCACACGTGTCCTCTACATTCCCTGATGTCTGCAAGATCAATGAAGTGCATACATCTTCGCTTGCAACATAGATATCCCAATGCATTTAACATGTTCTCCTCCTTCATTACTCTCTTCCTCTTTGGTTGCTTTTGTGGATCTGCCTGGATTCGCTTTCTCTTCATGCATATGTATGACCGTTTTCATTCCTCGTGCATATTGTTATCTGTATTTATGCACTTCTTCTCCTCACATTTGTTTGTAACCAAGCATCCATGATTGGTCGTTGCATCCTTGGCCATATCACAATCAAAGTTAAATATTGAATAGTCCTCTGTTGATCTCATCCTCGTTTTTAACATACTCTTAGGACCATTCAATGAATTCAATATTCTACGAGAGTATTGAGAACCTTGAAACTCTTCCACTCCTAAGAGAACATCACTCATTGGGACATCTTGCATGGCTTTCACAAATCCACAAGCTTGATTGACACCAGGTTTGTTAATATGCATGAACTCATCCACACTTGACAAGACATCGCTATTGAAACCTTTGCCCTTCTCACTGTGCAAGAATTCATCCACCCCAGATAAGGCTTCGCTTCTAAAATCATTTTGTTTCTCAAAACCAATGAACTCATCCACTCCAGATAAGATGTCACTTCTATAATTGAGTACATTGAAATCATCCACATTTGAAGTGATAGAGCCTGGCTTATGGGCACGCTTTTTAGGTCCTTTGATATTGTAGTATACCTTGTCTTTATCATTGAAAACCACGTGCCTCTTTCTCATGTTTAAAAATTGCATGCTCCATCTCATATTCTTGCCTACCTCATAGTAGGGATCACATAAGAATGTTATGTTATCAACCATACCATCATCAGTGACTTTTAGAATCCTCATCTGTGCAAATGACCATTTCTCCACTTGTTCAAATCCCAATACTTCACCTTCTTCTACAATCTTATTTGCAAATGATCTCATTTGTAAAATGTCCCCTATAGTAAAATCCAAGGTGGTGCACTTTGTATTCTTGATAATGTCTGTTGCATAAGTCTCATCTTTGTCCCATGCTATAAATGTTTTGTTAGATGTATTGTAGGGCATAACATCTCCAAGTGTTTCCATATCTCCACATTTATACTTTATCTCAACATGTGCGCTAAGAATCTTTGATACAGTAAGTGCCACCTTATCTTCGCCAAGTCTTCGAAAGTGGCAAACTGAATTGGAATCACTATCATGGATTGTAGCAAATGCAACTACTTCTCTTTTGCTACATAAAATCACATCCATCCCTGGAACAAAATCTATAGCCATCTCCTTTGTGAGAGTCCTTCGCAAGCAAGTTGTAGTAGCAACAATTACATAAATATTAGTCTCTTTTTAATAATCTACTCATTTATTATAATTTTTAATTAGTACTTAATTTATTGGTGGGAGAAGTTATCCGATCAAGTACTCATCAGATGGACATGCCAAGTTATCCTTTGCATGGTCGATTGAGCATTAAATACTATTTTTGCTCTAGTGTCATGCACATCCGTAAAAAAACACGATGCTAGGTATGTTATCCGATCAAGTACTTATGGGATGGGCGCGCCACTTTGCATGTAAGTCAATTCCACCTAGATGAAGGTGCTTTGCATGGTCGATCGAGCATTAAATACCATTTTTGCCTTAGTGTCATGCACATCCGTAAAAAAACAATGCTACGTATGTTATCCGATCAAGTACTTATGCGATGGGAATGCCACTTTGCATGTAAGTCAATTCCACCTAGTTGAAGGTGTGTGCAAAGTATTGTTCCCATTGGATATGCTTTGCATTGTCGATCAAGCATAAAACACCGTTTTTACCTTAGTGTCATGCACAATCATGAAAGAACACAGTCCTAGGTATGTTATTCAAACAAGTACTTATCGGATGGGGGCTTCACTTTGCACGCAACTTTGTTTCAACTACATTGAGATGCGTGCAAAGTATTGTCACCATCGGATATGCTTTGCATGGTCGATCGAGCATTAAATACCATTTTTACCTTAGTGTCATGCACATCCGTAAAAAAACACGCTGCTAGGTGTGTTATCCGATCAAGTACTTATGCGATGGGAATGCCACTTTGCATGTAAGCCAATTCCACCTAGTTGAAGGTGTGTGCAAAGTATTGTGCCCATCGGATATGCTTTGCATTGTCAATCAAGCATAAAACACCGCTTTTGCCTTAGTGTCATGCACAACCATATAAAAACACGGCCCTAGGTGTGTTATTCAAACAAGTACTTATCGAATGGGGGCTCCACTTTGCACCCAAGTCCATTTCAACTACGTGGAGGTGCGTGCAAAGTATTATCACCATCGGATATGCTCTGCATGGTGGATTACACATTATACAACATTTCTTCGGTAGTGATATGCACATCGGCAAAAAAACATGCCCTTAGGTATGTTATCTGACCAAGTACTTATCGGATGGGTGTGCCTCTTTGATAACATTTCAATACCACCTAGGTTAAGGCGTAGGAAAAGTATTGTTCCCATGGGATATGCCTTGCATGGTTGATCGAGCATTAAATACCATTTTTGCCTTAGTGTCATGCACATCCGTTAAAAAACACGCTGCTAGGTGTGTTATCCGATCAAGTACTTATGCGATGGGAATGCCACTTTGCATGTAATTCAATTCCACCTATTTGAAGGTGTGTGCAAAGTATTGTGCCCATCGGATATGCTTTGCATTGTGGATCAAGCATAAAACACCGTTTTTGCCTTAGTGTAATGCACAACCATAAAAAAACACGGTCCTAGGTGTGTTATTCAAACAAGTACTTATCAAATGGAGGATCCACTTTGCACGCAAGCATCTTTCAACTAGATTGAGGTGCGTGCAAAGTATTGTGACCATCGGATATGCTTTGCATGGCCGATCACACATTATATATCGTTTTTCCCCTAGTGATATGCACATCCAGAAAAAGCACGCCCTTAGGTGTGTTATCTGACCAAGTACTTATCGGATGGGTGTGCCTCTTTGAGAACATTTCAATACCACCTAGTTTGAGGCATAGGAAAAGTATTGTGCCCATCGGATTTGCTTTGCATGGTCGATCGAGCATTAAATACTATTTTTGCTCTAGTGTCATGCACATCCGTAAAAAAACACGCTGCTAGGTATGTTATACGATCAAGCACTTATGGGATGGGCGTGCCACTTTACATGTAAGTCAATTCCACCTAGTTGAAGGTGTGTGCAAAGTATTGTGCCCATCGGATATGCTTTGCATTGTCGATCAAGCATAAAACACCATTTTTGGCTTAGTGTCATGCACAACCATGAAAAAACACGGTCCTAAGTGTGTTAATCAAACAAGTACTTATCGGATGGGGGCTCCACTTTGCACGCAAGTCTATTTCAACTAGGTTGAGATGCATGCAAAGTATTGTCACCATCAGATATGCTCTGCATGGTCCATTACGCATTATACAACGTTTTTCCGGTAGTGATATGCACATCGGCAAAAAAACACGCCCTTAGGTATGTTATCTGACCAAGTACTTATCGGATGGGTGTGCCTCTTTGAGAACATTTCAACACCACCTAGGTTAAGGTGTATGAAAAGTATTGTGCCCATAGGATATGCTTTGCATGGTCGATCGAGCATTAAATACCATTTTTGCCTTAGTGTCATGCACATCCGTAAAAAAACACGCTGCTAGGTGTGTTATCCGATCAAGTACTTATGCGATGGGAATGCCACTTTGCATGTAAGTCAATTCCACCTAGTTGAAGGTGTGTGCAAAGTATTGTGCCCATCGGATATGCTTTGCATTGTGGATCAAGCATAAAACACTGTTTTTGCCTTAGTGTCATGCACAACCATGTAAAAACACAGCCCTAGGTGTGTTATTCAAACAAGTACTTACCAGATGGGGGATCCACTTTGCACGTAAGTCTGTTTCAGCTACATTGATGTGGGTGCAAGGTAATCTCACCATCGGATATGCATTGCATGGTCGATCACACATTATACACCGTTTTTTCCCTAGTGATATGCACATCCGAAAAAAACATGCCCTTAGGTGTGTTATCTGACCAAGTACTTATCGGATGGGTGTGCCTCTTTGATAACACTTCAATACCACCTAGGTTGAGGCATAGGAAAAGTGTCGTGCCCATCGGATATCCTTTGCATGGTCGATCGAGCATTAAATACTATTTTTGCTCTAGTGTCATGCACATCCGTAAAAAAACACGCTGCTAGGTATGTTACCCGATGAAGCACTGATGGGATGGGCATGCCACTTTGCATGTAAGTCAATTCCACCTAGTTGAAGGTGTGTGCAAGGTATTCTGCCCATCGGATATGCTTTGCATTGTCGATCAAGCATAAAACACCATTTTCGGCTTAGTGTCATGCACAACCATGAAAAAACACGGTCCTAAGTGTGTTAATCAAACAAGTACTTATCAGATGGGGGCTCCACTTTGCACACAAGTCCGTTTCAACTAGGTTGAGATGCGTGCAAAGTATTTTCACCATTGGATATGCTCTGCATGGTCGATTACGCATTATACAACGTTTTTCTGGTAGTGATATGCACATCGGCACAAAAACACGCCCTTAGGTATGTTATCTGACCAAGTACTTATCGGACGGGTGTGCCTCTTTGAGAACATTTCAATACCACCTAGGTTAAGGTGTAGGAAAAGTATTTTGCCCATCGGATATGCTTTGCATGGTCGATCGAGCATTAAATACCATTTTTGCCTTAGTGTGATGCACATCCGTAAAAAAACACGCTGCTAGGTGTGTTATCCGATCAAGTACTTACGCGATGGGAATGCCACTTTGCATGTAAGTCAATTCCAACTAGTTGAAGGTGTGTGCAAAGTATTGTGCCCATCGGATATGCTTTGCATTGTCGATCAAGCATAAAACACCGTTTTTGCCTTAGTGTCATGCACAACCATATAAAAACACGGCCGTATGTGTGTTATTCAATTAAGTACTTATCGGATGGGGGCTCCACTTTGCATGCAAGTCCGTTTCAACTACATTGAGGTGCATGCAAACTATTGTCACCATCGGATATGCTTTGCATGGTCGATCACTCATTATTTCACCGTTTTTCCCCTAGTGATATGCACATCCGCAAAAAAACACGCCCTTAGGTGTGTTATCTGACCAAGTACTTATCGGATGGGTGTGCCTCTTTGAGAAAATTTCAATACCACCTAGGTTGAGGTGTAGGAAAAGTGCTATGCCCATCGGATATCCTTTGCATGGTCGATCGAGCATTAAATACTATTTTTGCTCTAGTGTCATGCACATCCGTAAAAAAACACGCTGCTAGGTATGTTATCCGATCAAGCACTTATGGGATGGGCGTGCCACTTCGTATGTAATTCAATTACACCTAGTTGAAGGTGTGTGCAAAGTATTGTGCCCATCGGATATGCTTTGCATTGTCGATCAAGCATAAAACACCGTTTTTGGCTTAGTGTCATGCACAACCATGAAAAAACACGGTCCTAAGTGTGTTAATCAAACAAGTACTTATCGGATGGGGGCTCCAGTTTGCACGCAAGTTTGTTTCAACTAGGTTGAGATGCGTGCAAAGTATTGTCACCATCGGATATGCTCTACATGGTCGATTACTCATTATACAACGTTTCTCCCGTAGTGATATGCACATCCGCAAAAAAACATGCCCTTAGGTATGTTATCTGACCAAGTACTTATCGGATGGGTGTGCCTCTTCGAGAACATTTTAATACCACCTAGGTTAAGGTGTAGGAAAAGTATTGTGCCCATCGGATATGGTTTGCATGGTCGATCGAGCATTAAATACCATTTTTGCCTTAGTGTCATGAACATCCGTAAAAAAACACGCTGCTAGGTGTGTTATCCGATCAAGTACTTATGCGATGGGAATGCCACTTTGCATGTAAGTCAATTCCACCTAGTTGAAGGTGTGTGCAAAGTATTGTGCCCATCGGATATGCTTTGCATTGTGGATCAAGCATAAAACACCGTTTTTGCCTTCGTGTCATGCACAACCATATAAAAACACAGTCCTAGGTGTGTTATTCAAACAAGTACTTATCGGATGGGGGATCCACTTTGCACGCAAGTCCCTTTCAAATACATTGAGGTGCGTGCAAAGTATTGTCACCATCGGATATGCTTTGCATGGTCGATCATGCATTGAACACCGTTTTCTCCCTAGTGATATGCACATCCGCAAAAAAACACGCCCTTAAGTGTGTTATCTGACCAAGTACTTATCGGATGGGTGTGCCTCTTTGAGAAAATTTCAATACCACCTAGGTTGAGGCGTAGGAAAAGTGTTGTGCCCATCGGATATCCTTTGCATGGTCGATCGAGCATTAAATACTATTTTTACTCTAGTGTCATGCACATTCGTAAAAGGACACGCTGCTAGGTATGTTATCCAAAAAGCACTTATGGGATGGGCGTGCCACTTTGCATGTAAGTCAATTACACCTATTTGAAGGTGTGTGCAAAGTATTGTGCCCATCGGATATGCTTTGCATTGTCGATCAAGCATAAAACACTGTTTTTGCCTTAGTGTCATGCATAACCATGAAAAAACACGGTCCTAGGTGTGTTAATCAAACAAGTACTTATCGGATGGGGGCTCCACTTTGTATGCAAGTCCTTTTCAATTAGATTGAGGTGTGTGCAAAGTATTGTCACCATCAGATATGCTTTGCATGGCCGATCACGCATTATACACCGTTTTTCCCCTAGTCATATGCACATCCGCAAAAAAACACGCCCTTAGGTGTGTTATCTGACCAAGTACTTATCGGATGGGTGTGTCTCTTTTAGAACATTTCAATACCAAATAGATTGAGGCGTAGGAAAAGTGTTGTGCCCATCGGATATCTTTTGCATGGTCGATCGAGCATTAAATACTATTTTTGCTCTAGCATCATGCACATTCGAAAAAAACACACTACTAGGTATCTTATCTGATCAAGTTCTTATGGGACGGGCGTGCCACTTTGCATGTAAGTCAATTCCACCTAGTTGAAGGTGTGTGCAAAGTATTGTGCCCATTGGATATGCTTTGCATTGTGGATCAAGCATAAAACACCATTTTTGCCTTAGTGTAATGCACAACCATAAAAAAACACGGTCCTAGGTGTGTTAATCAAACAAGTACTTATCAAATGGGGGCTCCACGTTGCACGTAAGTCTGTTTCAACTAGGTTGAGATGCATCCAAAGTATTGTCACCATCGGATATGCTCTGCATGGTCGATTACGCATTATACAACATTTTTCCGGTAGTGATTTGCACATCGGCCAAAAAACACGCCCTTAGTATGTTATCTGACCAAGTACTTATCGGATGGGTGTGTCTCTTTGAGAACATTTCAATATTACCTAGGTTAAGGCATAGGAAAATTATTGTTCCCATCGGATATGCTTTGCATGGTCGATCGAGCATTAAATACCATTTTTGCCTTAGTGTCATGCACATCCGTAAAAAAACATGCTGCTAGGTGTGTTATCCAATCAAGTACTTGTGCGATGGGAATGCCACTTTGCATGTAATTCAATTCCACATAGTTGAAGGTGTGTGCAAAGTATTGTGCCCATCGAATATACTTTGCATTGGGAATCAACCATAAAACACCGTTTTTGTCTTAGTGTCATGCACAACGATATAAAAACACAGTCCTAGGTGTGTTATTCAAACAAGTACTTATCGGATGGGGGCTCCACTTTGTATGCAAGTTTGTTTCAACTAGGTTGAGGTGCTGCAAAGTATTGTCACCATCAGATATGCTTTGCAAGGCCGATCACGCATTATACACCGTTTTTCCCCTAGTGATATGCACATCCGCAAAAAAACATGCCCTTAGGTGTGTTATCTGACCAAGTACTTATCGGATGGGTGTGCCTCTTTGAGAACATTTCAATACCACCTAGGTTGAGGCGTAGGAAAAGTGTTGTGTCCATCGGATATGCTTTGTATGGTCGATCGAGCATTAAATACCATTTTTGCCTTAGTGTCATGCACATCCGTAAAAAAACACGCTGCTAGGTGTGTTATCCAATCAAGCACTTATGGGATGGGCATGCCACTTTGCATGTAAGTCAATTCCACCTATTTGAAGGTGTGTGCAAAGTATTGTGCCCATCGAATATGCTTTGCACTGTCGATCAAGCATAAACACCATTTTGGCCTTAGTGTCATGCACAACCATGAAAAAACACGGTCCTAGGTGTGTTATTCAAACAAGTACTTATCGAATGGGGGCTCCAGTTTGCACGCAAGCCTGTTTCCACTAGGTTGAGATGTGTGCAAAGTATTCTCACCATCGGATATGCTCTGCATGGTCGATTACGCATTATACAACGTTTTTTCCGTAGTGATATGCACATCCGCAAAAAAACATGCCCTTAGGTATGTTATCTGACCAAGTACTTATCGGATGGGTGTGCCTGTTTGAGAACAATTGAATACCACCTAGGTTAAGGCGTAGGAAAAGTATTGTGCCCATCGGATATGGTTTGCATGGTCGATCGAGCATTAAATACCATTTTTGCCTTAGTGTCATGCACATCCGTTAAAAAACACGCTACTAGGTGTGTTATCCGATCAAGTACTTATGCGATGGGAATGCCACTTTGCATGTAAGTCAATTCCACCTAGTTGAAAGTGTGTGCAAAGTATTGTGCCCATCGGATATGCTTTGCATTGTGGATCAAGCATAAAACACCCTTTTTGCCTTAGTGTCATGCACAACCATATAAAAACACAACCCTAGGTGTGTTATTCAAACAAGTACTTATCGGATGGGGGATCCACTTTGCACGCAAGTTTGTTTCAACTATTTTGAGGTCCGTGCAAAGTATTGTCACCATCGGATATGCTTTGCATGGTCGATCATGCATTGAACACCATTTTTTATCTAGTGATATGCACATCCGCAAAAAAACACGCCCTTAAGTGTGTTATCTGACCAAGTACTTATCGGATGGGTGTGCTTCTTTGAGAACATTTCAATACCACCTAGGTTGAGGTGTAGGAAAAGTCTTGTGCCCATCGGATATCCTTTGCATGGTCGATCGAGCATTAAATACTATTTTTGCTCTAGTGTCATGCACATCCATAAAAGAACAGGCTGCTAGGTATGTTATCCGAAAAGCTCTTATGGGATTGGCGTGCCACTTTGCATGTAAGTCAATTACACCTAGTTGAAGGTGTGTGCAAAGTATTGTGCCCATCAGATATGCTTTGAATTGTCGATCACGCATAAAACACCGTTTTTGCCTTAGTGTCACTAGTATGTGGTTAGCGAGCATCAACCACAAATAGTAGGAGTGGCAATCAAGTATTATTTTGCAGCAAGGGGTGCCGATGATTCTAGGGTATCAACCCATAGGCGAGTAGTGGCGAGCGCACATAGCATGAGCTAAGATGGAAGGTGGTTCTTAGGTAGAAAAGTTGTAATAGCGGGGAAGGAAGAGAGAGTAATTGTGTCGAGTCCTCTTCCTCTGAACTAAGTTGATAGGTTAGGGATGCAAGCCGAGGCAACTTGGTTGTACATGGTAATTCTTATTGAATGAATGAGAAATAGTCTCTCTCTTAGTTTTCTTTTCACTTTTTGTTTATTTCACTTGTGGTGTATTTCACTAAGTGTTAAGTGTGGACAATAACTCAGTTTTGTTCCATCAAAAGCAGTTGCTAGGAATCATGGGTTACTATAGGAAGTTTATTCAAGTAACTCCAAATGAGTGGCAACAATTGATAGAGTCCTTAAAGATTGGGGTGTGGAATATAGAAAGTACTCGGATAGTTCTTTGATTACTTTTTAAATTAAGAAATGGCTAACACATGCTCGGAGAGAAGAAGAAGATAGGAGGCTAGACATGAAGAATATCTAAATCAGAGGCAGTGGCTACATCCAACTATGTGAGGCGGAGTAGTCTTGGAACAAGAGTTCAATCTCCAAATGAGGTTGGTAGTTGCAATTTGGTCCCCATACCCTCCTTCCTCTCTTGGTGGGGCCAAAAATTTGCAAGTTTTTTTCCCTTCAAACAAATGGAAAATTTCCAAAACTGTCCCCACCTCCCCAAACACCACCCAAGAGTCCCCCCAAACTATACCCATTGACTCAAGAGGGGAGCTCTCAAAAGGGGTAGAGAGTCAGATTCACGTGGAGTAAGGGATGGAGAAATGTGAAAGCGAGCTCTGAAGGTACGCCATTGAAAATATGCCTCTTGATTTCGATCATTGCGTGAGCAAGATATATAGGTCTCATCCACGACTTTGCTTCTCAATTCCTCCTTGCAGCTTCTAGCTTCAACAATCTTATTGCCTGTGAACATACGTCTTGGTTTGTGTTGTGATCTTATCGTTGTGTGTGTTGTGTGTTCAATCCTCAGATCATCTTTAGATTTGACCCCTTGGAATTGTTTCCACGCTGTAAAAGAGCCCTCGTCTTGTCTCGTCTTGTGAGTCTCTGAGTGTGTGTGTGTGTGCAAGCTAGTACAAAGAGGAGGATTCTTTCAGTGAAACTTTAGCACATATCAAAGCAGCCATGCCTAGGATGATGATGATGGAGCAACTAATATTTAACACTCTAGAGGACATACTATCATTCCGATCAAATCATGAGATCTATAAAGGAGGGGTAAAGCTTCACTGCCAATCTTATAAGTTTAAAGTATGGATAGCTGAGGAACTTACATGAGCTCAATTAACACTTATTTTATTAATTTTGGACTTGTCACTGTACAAATTCATTTTTACATATACTTTTGGACTAGTTTTTGGCTAAAATTTAAGAAAAAACCCACTCTTCTAAGCACAGATGAAAACATAAAAACAAGCAAATTTTTAGAGATTTTTAAAGGAGATGAAATCAAAATTATAAAATTTAACGGGGCACAGATAAGTTACACCAAAAGATAAGATTTAGCAATTGTTAACTCTCATAATAGGATTGTATGGTGTTAACACCTTCAAACGTGCCACTTTGCAAACTGTCATATATTTATAATGGTCTTAACAAACACCTTTAAAAGTTACAATATTAATCAAACTATTGCAATATTAAATGTTTGATGAGAAGAACATAATAATTGTTCGTAATCTTTCACTTCCAAGTATCGATTCCCAATGCTCCACTCACTTAAAGTGGAGCATTCCGAATGCTCCACTGACTTTATTCCAAACCTTTCATTTCACACTATCGGTTAAAGTGTCTATTGGACCGTTCACCCATACTAATTTGTGCAAACACACTCCAGCACTCACCCATCCTGAACACACCTATCTCTCATTCTTACTCTATTTATTTTCTTCCCTCCTCACCCTCGACATTGTGTTACTAAACTTGTATTCTTCCATCCTAGTCCTTCTACAAACACTCTCTTCTTTCCAAAATCCTCGTCCTTCCAGAAACACTATCTTCTTTCTTCCATCCTAGTCCTTCTACAAGCACTTTCTTCTTCCATCTCTCTTAATTTATCATCTCCCCACCCATGGATGTCCTTGGCATCGTCGTCGCAAATGTGGAGTCCAGAATTAACAGTCTCAAAGAATGGATTGTTGACCAAGGAGCAAGGAGAGACGTAAGAATTCAAAAAGCTCTCCATTGACACGGATGGAGAGAGAGGAATTCGATGCACAAAGGCGAGCAGAGAGGGAGGAGGCTCAGAAGATGAGCGAAAGACTTTTATGAAATATTATAAAAGCATGCCAAGATCTTTTAGACTTCTTAAGCAACCTACGTTATCGCAGCTCTCGGTATGGCCATGCTGAAAGAACAATATGGACCTCACAAAGAAATGATCAAAAAACAATCTGTGACTGCTTGAATTTCTTCCTTCATTGTCATTATGTTGAGGATATGGACGTGGAGTCAGTGGAAGATTGGGTTATTGAGAAGATAAAAGAGACTAATGATGAGATCTTCTAATGTGGTCTTGGCTTGTGTGGCCTGTAATTGTCATTAATCTTATTTTGTGTTCTTTGCAACAAGCCTGGTAGGACTGAGAAGATCATATTCGAATTTCTAATACAGTTTTTTTTTGAGTTCTCATCAAGTGTGGCTCTTATGACTGTATAGCATAATTTGAGTAATCTTATTGTTTTGAGTTAAAAAAACACCATCATTAGTCAACACAAACAAGGTAAAAATATTCAAGGACTCATGTTTCTTAGGTCATCTACATGCTTTACAATGGAATAGAGTCTAATGAATCCTCTTGAGGCTATGATACTCTAAGAGTACATTGAGTCTCTACTTCTTATGTAGATGGTGTACACTGAGTTTCTACTTTTGGTGCAATCTATAACATTAAGCCTGGTAGGGCTGACTTAATCTCTTCTTACTTCACAAGATCTGATGTTGTAGATGCACATTGAGTCTCTACTTCTTGTGTAGGAAATGATGCATTGAGTCTCTAAATTGGGTGGAGACTGTAATGCTTTTGCTATAGACTCATTCTCTTCTTCCTTTGCAAGTTGCAACTCTGCTTGAGACTGTGATGCATAAGGAGATTGAATTGTCTCTTGTTTTTCTTTGGGTGATTGAGTGGATCCACTCTTCCTCAAGTTCTTTTTTTTTTTTCAAAGAAAGGAACCTTCTATTCATGCTTGAAAGATTTCATACAAGACAGCAACCCTGAAGGTGCTGAGTATGAAAAAACTGAAAGAAAGAAACCGGCCTGTTCCAGAGAGGCCCAACTCAGTACCTAGGGGATATCTGGAACTAGGGCTAATAGCCAAGTGGGGGGACTATACATCCAGCGAATCCCTTGTGGAGTGAAGATGCAGAAAACACCTGCAGGCCAAGCCTTGCAGAAACGAGCACGCCTCTTAATAGTCACCCTGGAGCCTAGAGTCCCATGCTCCCAGGTGGACAGTAGAGTGTAAATGATATCCTGCCAGATGGCAACCAAGGTAGCCAAGGGTGGAACCAGGTGCTCTCCCATCACAAGACTGTAGCGAGCCACCCAAATGTTCCAAGCTGTGATGATGGCTACCACCTCCCAAACACTGTCCTCCCTAGGAGAAGGAGGAGCTAGAGTGTCAGGGGGGACTGCCTCGTGGAGTGCAATCCTTTGAATGCTCTAACTCTGTATATGGTAGGCTTGGGAGATCTCATCAATCTGAAACGCGTGTCCTCCCTCTGTCAACAAGCCACCATCCCCCAGGTATAGTCTATGTGAAGACTTTGCATATGTGTCATGATCTTGAGGGCTCTCATCTAGATCCTCGTTGTGCTACGACATCTCCATAGGCAATGCAGGATAGTCTCCAGGACACCATCTGAGCAATAATGGCACTGCCCCTCCACTCGCATCTGCTCCAACCATGGGCAAGCCTCCGTGGGCTGCTAGACCGAAGAAGTATGAAATCTTCCTTGGTCGCAAGCTGGACCACAACCGTGTCCACAACCTGGAGCAAACATCCTGGGGCACTCTCTGGGTCACCCAGTGTCTCTCCCTCGAGGGGGTTCACCTTGACAAGTCCATTTGAAGTCTTCTGTCAATCCGTGTGGTGTAGGAAAAGAAAGGCACCTCATCTACCATCTCAGCTAGGCCGCCCCTGGAGGGCCAGAACCACTCCCTTGGATCCCACTGGACCTCCCTCAAAGGTCTACCCTTCCATAGCGAAAGGCACCATCTAGAAGCGTCCTGATCTGAGATACAAGGAGGGTCAATGTGCCACTCCTTCCCCAAGCGTCCTACCACTCTAATCATCTGCTAGTGTATCCCATCAAGACTCCCATCCATCTCAAGGTCGCTCCCAGTGAGGGGCTGAAGTAGGCCTCCAGGTCCTACACGGAAGAAGCCAGGGTGCGTGTTGTCGCGCTGCATCAAAGTCCTCAAGGGAACACCAGTACAAGAAAACTACCCCAACCGTGTGCTGTCTCTCCAAATGTGAAGTCCTTCCCACCAGGACTCAAGAATGGCTAGTCGATCTCGCCCATTTGTTGCCCTACCCCTCGCAAATGCGCTAGGGTGTCCAGCCTCGCCTCTGCCTCCATACGTAGTCTGCTCTAGTGACCAAAGGACCCTGTTGGACCACTGTCCCACTGTGCCCACCCAATGTGAGTCCGCTGCTCGAGCATATATCCCTCCTGATCTTTGACCTCTGCGTGCCACATAAGGGGTTGGCGCTCAAACTCCTCTCTGCATCTAGGCGGAGCACGAATGAGACCCCTTGCTAGTCTCTGCCAAACCCTGTGAAGACTCCTCAAATCAGGGGGGAGCCCTTCCCTATAAGGGGGGCCTCTGAGAAGATCCATCTATGTGAAGGCTGCCACTGTCCCCCAGTGCGTGGGGTGTCCTCAAAAGCCCTCTCTGTAAGAGGAGCATCCAAGGCTCGGCACTTGGGGTGAGGCCACGAACCACCAACTTGCCCAAAAGAGCCCTGCACTGCATCTCCGGATCAATGATACCCAAGCCTCCCAATGCCTACGGCATGATCACCATCTGCCAAGCTACTCGGGCCCTAGTGTTCCTTGTGCCATCGAAACTTGCCTAGAGGAAGTTTCGTACCAACCGTTGAGCTGCCCAATGCATCCTTTGTGAAAGCACCAATAGGAGGCAATATACCAGGTAGTGGCAAGAAGGACGTGGTTTGCCACCAAGGCGCAACCTACGACGGAGAGTTTGCTCGAGCTCTAATAGAGAAGCTTGCGTCAAATACTCTCAAGGACCGGGGCAATTTGTTGCTCTGCTATGATGTCAATACCCACCTCGCCCCCGAGGTATCTCGCTATCTGGCCCCACAGTATCCATCTAAAACCAAAGTCACTTCCCCACTCATGGATCTCCTGTGTCTCCTCAAAGCCTATGAAGAAGCCTATGGATTTCGTCCAGTTGATTCGTGCCCCCGAGGCCTCACAATAGATAGCCAGCGCACCTCTGACTCTCTCTAGACTCGCTGTGGTGCCCTCAACATACAAGACCGTGTCATCTGCAAACTCTGAGTCAAGGAGCTCCTCCCCCTGCCTGATTGGGAGCCTCAACCCTGTGAGACCCACCACTTGTGATCTCAAATAGTAGCCCAGAGCCTCTGCTACAAACAAGAAGAGGAAGGGAGCTAGTGGGTAGCCCTGGCGGACCGAGCGAGGGAGAGGAAAGGCCTCGCTTGTGTGTCCTCCGATAAGCATATGAATAGAGCTCCTTCCATATAGCGCTGAAACTCCTCTGACCCATCTGTCTGAGAAACCCAGCCTCCTCATAGTGCCCTCCAAGAAAGACCACTCCACCCTGTCGTAGGCCTTCTCAAAGTACAAGAGAAGGGTGGCTAGTGGCTGTGACTCCTCCCTAGACCAATCCACTGCCTCCCAGAATGTGAAGATGTTGTCCAGGATTCTGCGCTCTTGGACAAACCCAGTCTGTGTGTCATGGATGATGTCGGTAAGATGAGGCCGTAACCACAAACTCAAGACCTTGGCGAGGATCTTGTATGCAGTATCAAGCAGAGTGATGGGCCTCCACTGCCGGATATCTGACCTATCTCCCCCTTTCGGGATCAAACAGGTCCACCCCTGCTCAAGGGGCTTGTGTCAAAAATCTCCTGGCAAGCTAAACGGAAGGGGGTGGAGATAATCTCCCAGAAGTTCCAGAAGAAGGCCGGAGTCACAAGCCATCCTACCCCGGGCACTTCTGGGTCGGGAGAGCCTTGAGGGCTTCCTAGAGCTCCTCATCTATGAAAGGCTCCTCAAGTCTACTGCATAAGTCCCACGAGACTACTGTCGGAACGTGATCCAAACTAGCTCTCGAGCCATAAGACCAGTTGGGGTCATCCTCCTGTAAAACCCGGTGGTCATGTCAAGAATTTCCTGCGGGTTAGTGTGCATGATGCCTTGCGAGTCCTAGAGACATTGTAGTTGTGTGCCTATCGATCGGCGTCCAGTGGTATGAAAGAACTGTTTCATCATCCTGTCCCCCTGCTGTACCCATCGGGCCCGGGAGGAGTGGTAGGAGAACTCAGCCCGCCGCAGCTCCGTGTCCTGAAGCTTGAGATGAGCGCTCTCAAATCTGTGACTAAGCCATTGAGAAACTATGTCCTGCTCCTTGAGCCTCTCGATGGAGGCGAGGTCTCTCCTCAAAGCCTACTCGCACTCTTGAAGGGTCCTCCGCCTAAGGGTGTGAGCCTACAGCTCCACACTGCTCCTCTAAATTGCATTGGCCACCCATGCAACCTAGCCCTCACTTAGTGCCATCTCTGAATGCTCCCAAATCTCTGCCATGACCTACTAAATCTCCTCGTCTTGCAAGAGGTCCTCTAGAATGCGAACCCCCTTCTAGGGGAGACCTCGGTGGGGCTGATCCAAGTGAAGTACCACTGGAGAGTGGTCGGATGTCGTGGTACCTGCTAGAATCCCGATAGATCCGCCTTTGTGTAATGCCCAATCCCCGACATAGAAGCGGTCTAATCTCTCGAGCAATCCATCGTGTCTCCTCTGTCCAAAGGAGAAGAGAAGGCTGCCAGGAGTCCTGCTGAACTCTGGCTCTCTCCAGGGGTCTCTGCCACACTGATCATGAAAATGAACTGCTCCCAGGTACTATGATCTATTGCTGGCATCTCAGAGAACGAGGTGTCGCCCTGCTTGTCTTTCCCAAACTTCAGGTTGTTGAATTCCCCTCCAACAATCCAGGAGTCAACATGCGGAAGACACTTTGACAGCCTCCTCCAAAAGGCCGAGCGGTGCTGTCTACATGCTGGGGCATACACATTCAAGATCCCAATCCTGGACTCTCCCGTCCGAGCTCCCATCCAAAGTGCTGGAATGAGCTTGCCTTGATTGTAGACCTCTAAAGCCAAAGTCTGTGAGATTGAGATGCAGACCCCTTCGCTCCGTCCTACTACGGGAGACCACTCCTCTGGACCTCTCCCTAGGAGAAGGTGATGGCATCGTCTGATATTTGCTGTTGAAAACATGTGCTCCACCCTGAATCATAAGGATGTCCACTGCCCGCCCTACCACTGCCCTCTGCAACTCCTGCTAGAGCATTAGGTACTGCGGCTGGCTACGAACACGGTTGTGGAGCCCGTGTATGTTCCAACTCACTATGGTCCAGCTCATGAGGATGGGGGAGTCAGGAACAACAAGGCTCTTTTGTGAGGGGGTGCCTGTCCTAGAGAGACTGTCTTGTGTGATTTTGTTGGGGGTTTGGAGGGCGAGCAGTTAGTGTCTGTGCAATGTCGTACTAGGGTGGATACCGTACTAGGGTAGGAGGAGGGAAAAGAGCGACCTCAGGCCCCCTTCTAATCAGGCTAGCCGGGGCTCTCGATCGGCTCCTCCACAGCTCCTCCACGACCCTCGTCGGGCTAGCATCTATGGCTTTCGCCATCACCACATCTGAAGCTCTTGGGGCTCTCTGCTACTGCAAGGGTGGATGCGGAGGCTAAACCTCCGAAGCTGGAGGATCAGCTAGATGGGCTGTGGCCCCTACTGCTAGAGGAGGTGGCTCCTACTGTTCCTCTTTCGAGGCCTCTCGGTCAACGCTGTCCCTCTCCCTGTGGTTGGCCCTCTGCCTGTGGCGTTTACGGGCCTGCTTGCTTGGTTTCTTTATCTTTTTAACTTGTGTCCAGTGGGGGTAACCCATGGGGTCTGAGACTCCTGCTGCTCCTGCCTGAGAGGCCATTGACTCTGCCTACTCTGTGGAGGAGGGGGGGGAGGCACACAAGGGAGGCCATGGGGGCAATCTCTGGCGAGGTGACCCATCTATCTGCATCGACGAAGGCATTGGCTTGGTAACTCAGAGATCTCCACCCTCTGGCGAAGTGTGCCCCCTTCCAGGGTCTCAAGAAGGATCAACTCTGGGAGGGACTCTGGGCTCTCAACCACCAGTCTGATCCTGGGGACTCCATCATCTGCTAAAACTGAGGTGGCCGACTCTGGTGGGGACTTGAGCACTGTGCCAAATGCCTGACCAATGGAAGAAAGGATCGCTTGATACTCCATGGGGAGCTCTGGGAAGTGGAGTGTGACCAGAAGACGTGGAACATGATGTGTTGTATCCATGTCCTCCACTGTGAACCCATGATACCATGGAAAGAGGTAGACAAGATGCGGGCCAAGGAGGATGGGGCTCTGCTCCACAAGTGACGAGGCAGAGCTGGGGGAGCTCAGCTCGATGAGGAAAACGCCTCGTCCATAGATGGTGACCTCCTGGATGTGGTCTCCTTCTAATGCTAGATCCACTCTCGCACCTGTCTCCGTGTAGGAGTGAGGCCCACAATTCTGCCCACAGCACCTTGTCCTAGAGGGACTGAACTACTTACTGTACCTGTTGCTTGTCAACTAGGGAAAGAAGAACCTTAACGGCTGTGGGATTCGAGGGTGCTAGCCCCTCTGGCCACAGACCAAGGGTCACCACCAAGGTTCTTCTTTTGCGTTAACAAGCACAAGCGCTCTCACTGCAGGGAGGAAGAAGAAAAGGAAAAGGAGGGTGAGGAAGAAAGGTGGCAAAGGGGGAGGTGGAGGCAAAGCGGGGAGGAGGAGGGGGCATGATAGAGATGGAAGAAGGAGGGTAAGGAGGGCGGAAGGCAGAGGAGGGAGAAAGTGAGGGGGTGAGAGGGCAAGAAAAAGAGTAAAAGAAAGACTGGGATGATACTTACTTCTCATAATATGCCATAAAGACGACTAGCATGCCATCCAAGTCTAAAGGTTGTAACCATGTACAAACATCATCTATCATCTTCTTGGTATCACTAAGTACAGGTGTGAGGAGAGAATTGAGCATACACACGCAATTGTGTACTAATCTAGAAAAGTGAGATATAACCAAACGGTAGCAATAAATAAACAAATGTTAATAGAGTAGATTGAATCAAAAGATTGATGTATCAAGCCAAGAGAAGTTCATATCAAACCTGAGGATGGCCATCATGACTTTGTCATTAACCTCTATCAAAGGGTCAGAGAGGATTGTAACTTCCTCGCTACCAAATGTTAAAACCTGAGGTCATTGGCTAATGCTAACCCTGACATCAAAAGAGCTATCCATTTCGTCCAATACAGCGGTTACATTAGGGCAACTTATGGGTGTAGCAGCCAATGTTCCCTCTGGATGCTCCACAATGTTATCAATAAATGCCTTAATGGTAGATGACATAAATCCATGTAGATGCAAGTCTGTATATGTTGACAATGAGGTTTCACCACCGCTCAAATTAAAAATTTAAGCAAGGAGCAATAAGCAGTTATATCCGACTCTCCACCCATAATTGTGGCCATCATTCTGCTTCACTGTCAGGCATGTTACATACTCTCTTTGATCTTCTAAGTCACCTTCCAATTCCATAACTACATCTATAGCACCTACCAACTTTCGAGCTGATCTACACATCATAATAGATAACATAAATGAATGTGTGCAGTGCATATGATGCATCTCATGGAAGTAATTGTGACATAGATAGGTTATACTTACCCAGACACACTGCCATGGACAAATGCTATTGAGTTGACAAATAAACATTGCTTGGCTAAGATGTCCACAGTCACCAAGGTTATCAATTAAGAATAATTATTATTTGACATAATCCTCCACAATGTAAGAGAAAAGCTAAGTAAGGATTGATACTCACACCTCGTAATATGCAAAAAAGATAACTCGCGCCTTAGTCAAATCAACCACTTGCAAACATCGTCTATGGCCTTTTGCTCGTTGCTAAGTACATTAGAAATAAGAGGATCGACCATATATGCACGTCTTTGTATATATAGAGGAAGCTGTTCTAAAACCATACTGCAATAAAAAGAAAAGAAAATTAGTTTATTTGATCCAATGGAAATACAAAAGCATAAAGTCAAGAAAAAATTTGTGTCAAACTGAGGATGGCTATTAGGACTTTGTCATTAATCTCTTTCTTGGAGTTTAAGAGGATTGAAATGTCCTCTTCATTGAATAGAAAAGTAAGAGGCTATTGTCGAACTTGAAACCTAACTTGAAATCACTTCCCCATCTGCTGCAAGGTATGATTATTTTCTAGACTCATCCGATGGATAGCGAGAGCAGCTTTGTTTTCTTGAGATGAGTTCCCTATATTCTCTACTCCAGCTATGTCCTCCTCATCCTCCTCCTTTTCCTCACCCTATAAAAAGATAAAATAATCATGAGATTCAAAATTTTAAATTAGATATAATTAAAAAAGTCTTTTTAAATAAATGAAGAAAATTAAGGATAAGTTTTCATACCTTTAGATATCTTCGTGGTCTTTTTATGTAGCCTTCTGAGGCAAGATCAATGTCATATCCATCTCCTTCAGCTTCTTCACTATCGTTGGTGTCCTCACTATCATATCCATCACTTTCGTCATTTTCATCCGCTTTCTTGCTCTCATCATACATAGCCATCTCTATGTCAGCATCCTCTTTATGTGAGATCGGACCTTTTTTATCATACTTCATTGTGAGAGCAGCCATGGTATCAAGGTATTCCAAGCAAGCAGGGCTTTCAATAATATTTACAGGGTATCCTTTTCTGAAAAGAGCTTCAAACAAATGTCCCTTCGACACAAGGTGACTTCCCATCCGGGCGGCATAAAAAATTCCATCATACTAAAATTAAAAGATCAGCACTTTTTGCTGGCCTTTCATAGTGATTGGTGTTATGATGGAGGAGACTTGGAGCTCCATGCTCTTCTACCATTAGTTGCAATCTCTTTGTATTCCCTCTTATGTTGTTTGGTAAGGAGTGATTATTGTAAGGGCTCTTCATGCACAAGAAAAAAATTTCAAGACTCTGTATATTGAGACTGCATTCTCTCTTGTCCCTCTTTCTTGAGTATATACCATTGTAAATCTTAAGCTCATTGACATATTGTTTTTCTAGGGTAGTAGACATTTTTTCCTTGTCTTCTTTATCAGCAAATATGACGATGTTACATAGTCCGACTCTACCAATGGTGGTAAAAAGTTGGATGTAATGTGGCTCTACATAATGGGAGACAAGGATTTTAACAATTCCAAGGAGAGAGACAAACAAATTAATGGGAATTCAGATATTTAACTAAATAGGTTAAACTGGCACCTAGGTGTGCTATCCTCCATGGTTGTCCGCTTGCCTGCAAAGAATGCAACTGGTGCTAGGCGCTCAGTAGTTCATACTAACTCCTCATGCGTCACGCGACTTTCTGGTGGAGTTGGGCAAGTAAGCAAGCCTAGTGCTAAGCGCTTAGTAATTCATACGAATTGCTTCCCCATTCAATACTTACTAGTGGAGTTGGGCGAGTAAGCAGGCTCTCATTGCCATGAGCTGTATTTCCAGCACAGGTCGGCGGGCGGGGGAGAGGCGCCCGACCGTCTGAATACCTAGTGCAACCCTCCGTCGTCTTATTGGAGGTTGATTGTCCTTTGCCTAGGCCGCCAGGTGGTGCCAGGTGGTGGGATGATTGCATGGCATGTTTGCATGCCAGATGTGGCAATTGACGTCACAGTCCAGATTTGTGATAGGCGATCACTAACGTGGCTATGGAGGAATTCTGAAGCTGGCTATGGAGAAACTCAGCAGGATTTCTGAAGCTTAACGTTCAAAAACCTGGCTATGGCGTCCTATAACTAACGTAGAAACATTCTCGATGCTGCAAATAAAACAGGAGGATCGATCGCCACGTTATGGCGTCCAGAAAATCGAAATTGTTGCTGAACATGATGCAAATGCTTGATCGATTTAGCAATGGCGTGGCTGGCATGCTGTCTGTGTCAATCTACGGTATCCTGACGTCGTAAACAATTGTACAAATGAGCGGCTTGCTCTTATATATCGCCTACAATTTCTCTGCATCATCCCACGTGATCGTCTCCCTGAATTCGAGACGTTATGGACGACAGATCTCTTCCTTCTTCCTCTTCTTCCTGCTTGCCGTCGTCTTCCTTTCAGCATTCTGATGTTGAAAGCGATTGGGTCTGGGTAGACCCGCAGAACAGAATTCCTTCCGTAGTGGGCAACGACGATGACGGAAGCTCCAAAGTGTTGTTCTTCGAGCCAGCTGAGTATTGGGTCGAAGCCCTCCCCGTGGGAAACGGGAAACTCGGAGCGATGGTTTGGGGTGGAGTTGATTCCGAGCTTTTGCAATTGAATGGTCTCTCTCTTTTCCCCATCTCTTTTTAGCTATGACGTTTAGAGCACAGCGCGTAAAGTGACGATTCCTTGGACCCTTAGTCTTACAAACGTTCGTACGTTCGTTCATGCCTCAAGTAGAAATTCATCATTCTGGGCATCTCTCTAACAGGCATTAACGTCAGCTGCATTAACTTCATTGCCAAGTTGATTTCCAGCTAGCGCAGAGCACTCCAGGTCTGGTTATAGCCTAACATAAGAGGCTAGGTTGATGATCTAGATCTTGTGTCCAGCTCTTTACTCGGGCTGTTTTGCAGAGGATGAACTAACATGCTCATGGGGGCACCGTGTCTTTAGGGAGGCCGAAGGTCCATTGGTTCCCAAGTTGTTACACTTCATTCATGAAACCATTATGCACATCCATAATGACCTTAGCAGTGGCAACTAGCTTCAGTTTCAGATAGTGAAGTTGTCTCACCCATTTGGCACTGATTGCCCTTCGTGTTTATTCGTATAGGGAGTTGAAGTTAGGGCTATGTTATGAATTGTTCCATCGATTTGTAAGTCCATCTTGTATGAACCTGTTATCTGCTTCCTGTCCTCCTGCTCCCCCATCTTGTCCTTGCCTTTTGTCTTTATACTAGCCTTGTGTCCACCTATAGCTCTCCTGATCCTCCTCCTAGGTCTAATTCTAATGCCATATCTTTTGCACGAGAATATTCTATTTACTTTGCTTGAGTGCTATGTGCTAGAAGTTTGCATTTCTGGTATTAAATTATTTAAGAAGCTTCCTGAAGCTTAAATTATTATTATTACACAGTTTTCCCTTTAATCTTTTTCTGTAGTGCTAGTTAGGCTATCATTTGAAGAACTTTTAAATTTAGGACAAATAAGGATATGCAGTTGATTTGCCTACTAAGTATATTTTATCAACATGTTTGTTGATTGTAGAAGATACGCTGTGGTCTGGAAAACCTACTGATTGTAATAATCCAGAAGCAGCAAACATCATTCCCAAGGTCCAGCAGTTAGTGTGGGAAGGCCAGTATACAAAAGCGTCCATCCTGTCTGAGAAATGTTTGGGGCAGTATGCACAGGTGTGTTGAACGACTTAAGAATAAACGTTTTGGACAGAGGCTTAAAAAGTCAAAATCATTAAATCGTACAAATGGCAAGATTTTGGACCATGCAACTTGCAGTGCTTCACTTCCAAGCAAAATTAGCTGTATGCCTTGCAATTTGAAATTTTCACACCCTATCCTCATATACACTTACATATGCAAAATTAATTGGTAGGTCTTTCAATTTAAGTTTCAGAAACTAAAATGTTCAAATCACGAATAAACAATGCAAAAATTATAAGCTCAGTTGTTGAATATTGAATAAGTATTGAAATTTTATATATTTGCATAGAATCAGCTAAATGTTTGAAATGGGATAGTTGAGTCGAGCTAGAAAAGGAGACGATTACTCCAAGAGTGTCATTTATGTGGCAAATAAGGACAATAACATTCATAGGGCCTTTGCTTATAGCCTTATGAAACGGACTCATAGTATTGTCACCATCATCACCATCCTGACTACTGGTGGAGGCAATACTCTGAGTTGTAGAATCTTCATGATGATTGTTGCCGCATCCAATATATACTTGTGGTTGAAGTATTAATGATGACATCTTTCAACAACAAAGTTTGCAATCACAAACTCACAGTTGCCATCCTTTATTGCACTAAATCTTGTCTTCTTTCTTGATTCTATATAGACAAATGAGCTCCATACAACTGGTCACAACAAAAGACATTAATGACCAGAAATTACAATTGCAAGGTGCTGAAACATCGCAAAATAATTCTCCCACAAGGTTGTACCCACATAAACATGCTGTCCTGTTGTTGTAGGACATCTTGTCCTTCAGTTGTCTTTTCTACTCTTTACCACAAATAATGGTTATGATGTTATCTCTCATCTTTGTACCATCTAGAAATCAGCTTCTTGCTTTGTCTTTAAGATGCATTTAATATAAAATAGGTGGAGATGGATATTATATTGGATTATTCCCTCCATGTGGGATAGACCCATGTGGAGGGGATGTAGATAGTCCAAGAAATATTAGTAAAATAAAGGGAAAGTAGGATGAGGTGGCAAGCCTCTTTGTGCCAGCCCTCCACTTGTCCTCCTAGATGTTTGAACATATTATAAAATTAAGAAGGAACCAAGGGAGTATCTTAGACTTGGGATATGGGGTTTGATTTATGTGGAAAAATGAGGCAAAGGGTTGTTACACACAATTGATACCCACCTAGCCCACATGGGAGATTCCTCCACACACACCATGCATGTGGGAGGATGCATTTATGGGGAGAGCCCCCTCCTCTTGGTTATAAAAAGAGGGGGCTATTGCTTGATGCGACACGCTCATTCTTGTATAGCCACCATGCTAGTATTTTGATTTTTTCCATCTTTCCTTTCAAATACTCTCTTCCCTTGATGTCTCCATGTCTACATTCCACCTCCCATCATGTACATGCTCCTCTTCCCCCTCTCCCTTTCCCCCTGTGCCATAGTCTCCCTCTTCATTCCCACCCCTCTTAATCCCTTTCCCCACCCATGTTAACGCTTCTCCCCTCACGTTCCCTTTCTCCCATGGCCCTCGAGCGTCGCCATGTCTAGCATCTAGTCTCGTGCCTTGATTTCTTTTCTAGTTAATAACACACACACACACAGGCGCGTGCGCATGCATGCATAACACGCACTCATGCACGCGCGCACACACAACACACACACACTCCTTTACTCTCACCCATACACATACTCCTTTCCCTCTCACTCTCACACAACACTCACCCTCTCTCCGTGCACCTTCAAGAGTCGGAAAGGTCTTCCTCTTACCCATCTTGGCAGCCACATTTTTCAAGGGACTATTATCATCCATGTCCATCTGAACATCAGCTAATGCCTCTCCTTGGTTCTTGGACTATCATCACCCAAGTCCATCTAAATATCAGCTAATGCCTCCCCTTGGTTCTTAACGCTTTTCAAATCAGTCAATACTTCCAAGTATAGCATCACTCATAGCCACATCTACATGCATATATATGTACACGCGCGCACGCATGTGTGTGTACACGGTGTACGTTACTTGTGTGTGTGTGTGTGTGTGTGTAAGGTGTATCAGGTGAGAGAGAGGTGTGTGTGTGTGTCTGTGTGGAGGAAGGGTCGACGGATTCGCCTTGCAGCTCGTGGTGGGTTTCGTGCCAGCCTCAATACAGCCCCTGTCGCTCGTACAGCTCTAAATGTCCGTACAGCCCACGTCCGTACATGTTTCTCTATCCGTATAGATCTGGCAGCCCCCGTCCGTACAGGTTCTTTGACATCCGTACGCTTTGGCCTCGCCTTCCATACAGCCCCTTCTACCTCGCTGTCCGTACAGTTTTGGCACGTCCGTACAGACTGTACGGCTCTGTCCTGCTGT
Source organism: Dipteris shenzhenensis (assembly GCF_047967505.1). Lineage (NCBI taxonomy): Eukaryota > Viridiplantae > Streptophyta > Polypodiopsida > Gleicheniales > Dipteridaceae > Dipteris > Dipteris shenzhenensis. The sequence goes on along the minus strand of NC_141603.1, from coordinate 22,918,406 downwards.
TCGTAGAGATTCCCTCGCCATCCGTACAGCTCCTTCTGCAGTCCCTACTCGTCTGTCCGTACAGGCTCCTCTGTCGTCCGTACTATTCCCCTTGCTGTCCATACAAGCCTTTTGCTGCCCCTTCTCCTCCCCTCTCTGCTGTCCTTTTCTCTTTGTTGTTCTTTAGCCTTCCTTCCGTACAGACTTTTTTCTTGTTTTCTCTACCCTCGCTTTTTCCTCTCAGTTTCATTTGCCTTTTCTTTTCCCTGGATCAAATGGCGGACTGTCCTTATGAGAAGACTTTTCAAAAAGATAGGTCAGTTTCCAACAAAAAATAGAAGCAATTGATGGGTCATTATGACCCCTTTTATGCCTCTGCAGAGGCTCAGCTTGTCTACGAAGTGATGCATGAATGTTTTGAGGATACCCACAAGGGTTGGAAAGATCCACTTCCCACTTCAGTTATCATGGTTGAGGTAGATGACATCTTTGATCTGTCAAGGAATACGCCAAGCATGCCATTATTATTTTCTTTCCTGGACGTATGCTTGCTGCTACGGATGTGGGCAATTAGTTGACTAGAACCCTGTGTGGGTGTTATGTCAAAAAAGTCCACTATGCAGCGAGAGGTTTTTTTGAGATCATCATGGTTGATGAAGAGCACAGACAGGATTTACTGGAGCACTCTCCACTCGTCTATGGCCAACAGATGGTCCATGTCTTGCCCTGGTCTCCTACCAGGGATTATCAGGCATTGATTCGACGCCGCTGCCCTGTATGGGTAGAGGTTGTGGATTTTCCTCAGTGCATGGTGTCTCTACTGCCAAAAATGGGAGCTTCTCTTGGCCATGTGGTTTGTCCACCGAGACCAAATGGCAATTCGAATCGCTTTTGCATTTTGTGGGGAGTGCTTTTTACAAGCTGAAATGGGGGCTATTTGCAGGAGCTTGCTTTGATTGCAAGCAGTTTGGGCATATGGCTTCATAGTGCCCTTCTTGATCTCCCAAACTACCAGTGCAAGCGGAAACAGTCCTGCCTCCAAGTAAGAATTTAAATGCCCCTTCTGTGATGAAAAACAAAGGGGTCAATCAGTTTTTTGCTGTCTAGGATAAAGGCAAAGCCCCGGCTACCCCAAATGCTCATGTTCCTCTTTCTATGCCTTCCGCATCTCAGCCTCAAGTGAAGGACAAAAATTTGGATGAAGCATGGCAAACTCCTCGAAAAGTTCTTTCTCCTAGGAGACCTTTGCCATCCAGGGCTTGGAATAGTGCATCCTCACAGGGTAAAACCCCCGTTGAAAATTTTGAAATTAGTTTGACTTGGGCAGTAGTCACTGCAAATCATACCCTCTTTCCTGAAGAGGAAGTTGCTGCTCTTTTGTCTTCTCCTCAAGCTGATTCTTCTTCTCAGGGCAGAGGCCCTAACGTTGAGGTGGAGATGCAAACATAGTCAGCTTGTTTGTTTGCTGTACATACTTGCTTATATCTGTAAATATGCTTGACCACATCAAATGCGTTTTACACTCAATGTACAGGGTTTGTGTGATCGTAGAAAGTGAAAACTTGTGTGGATGTATATCAGACAATTGCAACAAGACATAGTGGCTTTGCAGGAATACAACCAACACATGTATGCTGGTCACAGGGGACATTTTGCTGGTTATGATATTTTCTACGCTGGAGAGCACTCTTTCTCTGGAGTGGCTTTTTTTATAAGGCATGATCTTCAGCCCGTTGTGGCTCTCAATGATCACCATGGTAGATGGATTATTATGCAATGCCTGAGTCAAGGAGAAATTTATGAATTTGCAACGGTTTATGCCCCTCAATCTTCCAAAGGTTGAGCGTTGCTTTGGGATGCCATGCATAATTATCCGTGGAGGCACTATGCATTCATCTGTGCAATGCTCCGCAACCGGGAGATAATACTTCGGGCCACTCATATGTTGGCTTTTGAACAGCAGGCATGGTCTAACTTTTTGGTTCATGTTCGTTTGGTGGATCTCTGGAAGGAATTACAGCCCACACTCCCAGGCTATACCTTTCAACACAATGCTCAATCTTCCTATCAGGTACGCCTGGACAGATGGTATCACATTGATCCGCCGCATTGTGATGCCTTTACTTGTCAACTTTGGGTTGATCATGCCTTCATGTATTTTGATCATGCACCTCTTTGGTTTAGGCTCTCCATGCATGACTTTCCTGATGACAGATTGCCTTGCAGAAGGCATTTGTTGGTGAATAACAGTTATCTGGAACATGCTGATTTTAAAGCTATGGTTTCTGATGCCATTCAGCCTCTCTCTTCTCAGATGCTTTTTGATCTGGATTATGCATGGCAGGCTTTTGTTGCTTGAATGCAAGCTGTGATTCGGGATTATGGTAAATCATTTATGCGAGCCACACGGGAGACTGTTCTGCATGCTAAACTCACTTGCCAGAGTCTAACTAAGCTTAGTCACCTTAAGCCTTTGTCTTCTAATGAAAGCATGCACTTATGTCAGGCCAAATTCTGCCTCCAATCAAATGATAGAAGAAAGCTTGCTAAATGGGAAACCCGATCACGACAAAGGGATTTTTTGGATAAAGGCTGCTCTTCGAAGCAATTTTTCAAAAGTTTGCATTACAAACGACAGGCTGCAAATATTTGTCGGGTCCGGATGCCTCATGGTTCTTGGTCATGATCTCGCTCTGAACTTGCTGATTTTTGTGTGCAGCACTTCTCTTCCCATTTTGGGCATGTGGACTTTCCTTCTCCTGAGATTTTGTCTGCACGTCAGCTCCTTTTACAACATGTCCATCCAATTCTTTCTCAAGCTCAGGCCTTGGAGCTGGAACTTCCCTTCACTGAATGGGAATTGTTAGATGCAGTTAAATCCTATGGCAGATGGAAATCTCCAGGATGGGATGGCCTCACTGTTGAATTCTTTCTTGCTTTTTGGGATAGCCTCAAATCCCTTCTCTTGCAAATGGCTAATTCAGCTTGGGAAAATCAGCAAATGCCCCTGTCATGGAAAAAGGGATTGGCAAAGCTCCTTCCGAAGAAGTAGATTTTTGATTTTATCACTGATTGGAGACCAATCACGCTTATGCCAGTCATTTACAAGATCATAGCTAACATGCTTGTTGACCGTATCAAAGGCTATCTGCATGATGGGCTGCATCCTTCTAATTATTATGGCTTCGTTCCTCGTAGGCACATCATGGACAATATTGCCAATGCTTATGTTGGGATTGAATATGCCAAGTATACACAACGGGATGTTTTACTCTTACAGATTGACACTGCCAAAGCTTTTGACACAGTTCAATGGGAGTTCATCTCGCAAACAATGCGATCCTTGGGCTTTGGAATAAAAATGCAGCAGGTCATTTATTGGCTCTACAGGGTCTGATCTTTCAGCTTTGATGCAAGCTCTTTCAATTTATGGTTTGGCAGTTGGCCTTCATGTTAATTTTCAAAAGTCTAAGCTGCTTCCATTGCATCCTCAAGACTGGCACAGTCTCTTATGGCCAGGGGAGATCATCCCACCCACTCAGTTGGTTCAGCACCTTGGTTATCCTTTGGGCTGGGGATGTTACTCGTCGACAACAAATTGATTGGGTTCTAATCAAGCTTCGGAAAAAGCTTGAATATTGAAAATTGGCAACCTGGCCTTTACATGTTCGCCTCCGGATAGTGCAGTCCATACTTGTTGCATATATTCAATTCTATTTGCCTTTGATCATGTTCACTAAGGCATATCTTAATTCTTTTATGTCTGTCATTATGGAGATCTTTTGGCATTCTAAACATCGCATAAAAAGTCTTAGAGTGCTTTCGGTGCATCGAATTTGTTCCCCTAAGATGCATGGCGGTTTGAATATCACTAATATCCAGGTGCACATCCTTGCTCACAGGGGAAAAATGTTGCTGCAATTTCTGAAAGGTGATCAGCCCTGAGCTCTCATGATTCAATCACTGCTTACACATATCAGTACTTCTGCTTTTGGTCATTGGCAACCCACTCAATGGGATTTCTTGTTTGGGTGCATTGATGGCACTTTGCATGGCTGCCCTATGGTCTCCAAATTGCTTCTTGACTGGAAGCATATTCTGTCTCACCTGGAATGGCATGGTCAACAGCAGGAGGTCTCTACTTGGCTGCCATAAGCTGATTCTTGGAGTGTGGGGGGGGCTTCAACATGATTAAGCATTTGGTCAATAAGAGGGGGGAAATATATCCCCTTCTAAGACAGTAGCATGGGAGGATATCATTCTTAGGGTCAGATTTGGTTTGAGGATGAGTTCTTGATCAGCGAGCCAACCTTTGATACCCCAGGTCAAACTAAAGACTCACAAGGATGATTCTGCCAGGATTGGCCACCTTATATCGATAATGGGCATTGGATAGAGGAGGTTGCAATTTCATATTAACATGCACCACTATATTCGATCACCTTCCCATTGTCCTTTTGATAAGACATTTGATATGGATAGTGTTATCTACTAGAGTTAGAATCCTAGATTCTTTGTATTTGGATGTGGAGCTCTCAAAGCAGATTGTGGATATTTAGCACAGCTAGGACTTTTATTGCTGGAAACAACTCCCTAGGCATTGCCTTGGCTCTTCAACTCACCAAAAATCTCTATCACTACGTAGCATCAAAGAGGAGACAAACAGTCCTTTAGGAGAAGGTAGTGAGAAATAGTCCCTTGAGAGAGATAGGAAGTAAAGCACCTTAGTGTTATCTGCTAGAGTTAGAATCCTAGATTCTATGTATTTGGACGTGGAGCTCTCAAAGCAGATTGTGGATATCTAGCACAGCTAGGACTTTATTGCTGGAAACAACTCCCTAGGCATTGTCTTGGCTCTTCAACTCACCAAAAATCTCTATCACTACATAGCATCGAAGAGGAGACAAACAGTCCTCCTTTAGGAGAAGGTAGTGAGAAATAGTCCCTTGAGAGAGACAGGAAGTAAAGCACCTTGAAAATCCATGGATTCATGACAGGCTAACGGTAGCACATGAGGACTTTTTGACCAAATATTGGATTATCGGCACCATGCTCAGGAGGCCTTTTAGACCAAATAAGGGGAAGATGCAACAAGAATTTCCTTTGCATCATGGGTAGAGACATGGCAAAGAGGGCGTGAGGCAGTTTAGTACCCCCACGATGCTCTTGAGAATGACCCCCTGATAGTTAGGCAAATTGCTACATATTTGTACTCCCCATAATTGAGATTCGTTGGATCCAGCACCACATAGGGCTTGCTAAGGGCAGTGGAGAATCTCCGTCTCTTCTCAGCCAAGGCCTGCAACCCAGTCAGACACTAGGCATCAATGCAAAGTTTGGGAGGCAGACATGAGGACCCAGTTAAATGCCCCTTTTACTACGCAGGAATTTGAGAATGCACTTCATGCCTTGCAACTAGGCAAGTGTCTAGGCGATGATGGCATTATGCGTTCTTTCTCATACACTGGGACACTTTAGGAGGTTTCATCACTTTGGCCTTCCAAGAGATCTGGGACAGGGGTAGCATGCCCCCTTTCTCTCAGGGGGTCATCCATCTCATCTCCATAAGGGGGGGGGGATAGGACCATCATCTCTCAGTGGAAGCCCATCACCCTCCTTGGCACTGCCTACAAAATCTTCACCAAGGGAGTAAGCCTAAGACTTCAACCACGCCTACTTGATCTCATACATGACACTCAAATTGGCTTCAGTCAGGCTAGGGGAATCTTCGATAATATTTTCTCATTCGGGCAAGCAATTGAACAAACCAAAGCCATCAGCGTGCACCATTTAATACAATAAAATGAGAGTGGACAGTGCAATGACAGTGAGAGTGGACATAGTGCAATGTAGTTCAAGTAGGATGAGGTGTCTTACCATTAATTACAAGGATTAGATAGATGTGCCCAGCTGATTCTACCCGTGGTTGCTTTTCTCAATGAATATTGAGGATCATTCAAGGTAGAGTGTTTAGGTGGGAGCTCATACTTTTCCAGAAGGATCAGTAGAGGCCAAAGGCCACTGATGCCAAGGGTTCTATCTACTACATGCATTTTCCAACTTGTGTTTGCCGTTTTGCATGCGATTATGGTGCATCTGTGTGTGGCAATGAAAACAAGAACTCACAAGTCACAAGATCACACCCACTCAATGCAACTCGAGAATGGATGCAGAGCAAAACTTAATCAGACTTGGCAGTCCTGTTCCATTATCTTTCACCAGCACAATAAAGTCTACCTTACATATCATAGAAATCAATCCTCACAAGTCCTAGTACAATATTGACTCAGGAGAGCTCATACCTCTACCCTCTTCACCTCTCCTCCTCTCTCGTTATTATCTCCCTGCACAAATGTGTCTTCTTCTATCTCCTCCTCCATCTCCATTCTTTCTCTGTGTTATCTCCCTGCACAAATGTGCCCTCTTCTATCTCCTCCTCCATCTTCATCCCCTTATGGTCACACATAACTCTCTCATTGGCCATAGGAATATTGGAGGTGGTCTCATCTCATCGATAGAGCCTTTGCTTCAATGCTCTTCTCTGTGATGAGTTTTGGAAACCATAGATGTGCAAAAGGAGCCTTGTCATCTTTAGGCCCTGGCTGCTGTGAAATGAGCAGAATAACCATGGCAAATTGTCGTGGTCTTTTTTGAAACATCCCAATTCAGGGATGTATGAGCATCTCTGCCCCCAGGGAATGGCTTTGTGCAATCTAGTGTGTTGGAATGCCATTATGAGTAGGGTTTCCAGCTTTAATTCTAGGAGCATTGTTATCTTAATGAAGTCGAAGTACAATCCTCAAGGAAGCATGTTACATGAAGTTATAAAGACTTGCTGTTTTGGAAACTGAATGCATGGAAAAGGCTATGGTCCAGTTTGAGGGTGTATTCAATGCATGTTTGAGTGTTTTAGTTGATGTGACTTTCCTTTTTTTTTTAACATTCTATTGGATATGAAAAAAAGGATGCCCTGATATTGTGTCTCAAATGTTGTCATTAAGGTGTACAAGCCTTTGGGTGATATCACACTCAGGTTTGATGATCTCCACAAAGCATATGACAAGGACAGTTATGAAAGAGAATTGGATCTGGGTTCTGCAATTACTACTGTGAGATATTGTACAGGAGGCATCAATTTTAAAAGGGAAACTTTTGCAACATATCCTCACAAGGTCATTGTAGTAAGAATTTCTGCAAGCCGAGCTAGTTCAGTCTCATTTTTCATATCCCTAGACAGCCAGTTGAATCATACAACAAAAGTAGCGAGTTCCCATTGTTTGGTGATGAAGGGGCAGTGTCCTGGTGACAATAATGAGAAAGAAAGTTCAGATACAGGGATGGCATTTGGAACAGTTGTACAAGTTCTTGTTAGTGACAATGGAGGAAATATTCAAGGTTTTGGAGAAAACACTCTAAGCGTCCAAGATGTGGATTGGGCAGTCCTTGTTATTGCTGCATCGTCTTCATTTGATGGACCTTTCAAAGACCCAACCATTTCAACAAAGGATCCAATTTCAGCATGCTCGAGTGTGCTTGATGCCACAAAAAATCTTTCTTTTGAAGAACTCCTTAAGTATCATCTTGAAGATTACCAGCCACGATTTCAACGAGTGTCACTTCATCTTCATAGGAAAGATGACAAGACTGACTATAGAGGAATGATGCATAGTACATCAGTCTCAATGAGCTGTGGCATCAGTGGAGCTGAAGGTTTTATGCAAGGTATGAATATGGACCACAAAGTCTCCACCAGACAGAGGATAGAAACATTTGCAGAAAACGAAGACCCTGCATTGGTTACACTTCTTTTCAACTTCGGGCGGTTTTTACTGCTGGCATCATCAAGGCCAGAAAGTTTTGTTTCCAATCTACAGGGAATATGGAACAAAGATCTCCAACCAGCTTGGAGGTGCTTAGTTCTCTCTTCCCATCTTAGTTTCCTCTTTTTCTACTAAATGTAACAGGCAATGCTCTGGTTGGCTTTACTTAAAGTTAATAGTTTGGTAAATCCAGCTATTTCTAGATCACCCAATACTAAATTTTTCTTAGACGCCTGGTTTGATTCTCATGCATCACATACTTTTCATGTGCTAGAATGTTTCTCTTTTAGTTCTGTGGTACTCCATTTCAACGAGCATGTTGATGGTGATGTGGTTCATCTTTTGGTGCCGTTGTACAAAGACTAGAGGATTGAACCAAGGGTTGCAATATCTTAGATTTACAAGTCTTGCGCCATATTGTGACTCTGTCTGCAAAATATCTTTATCTCATTTTCTCCTGTTATTTATTTCTTATTTGGTTGTTGATATTGTTGTCAAGTACGTTGTTGTGTTAATGTTCATTTTTTACGGACTTGTGAAGGTGTGTTCCACATCTAAACATTAACCTGGAGATGAATTATTGGCCAGCAGAAATTTGCAATTTAGCTGAATGCCATGAACCACTTTTTGAGTTGATATCGTGGTTATCAATCAACGGAGAAAAGACAGCACATGTACGGATTGTCAAATTTTCCCTGAAACGACTATGCCTTTGAACAACATCCTTTTTGTCTAAATGAGGTTTCTTATTGCTCCTGTTTTGTGGAACGCACCTTGTGTATTCTTTTGCTAGGTGAATTACAATAAAAATGGATGGGTTGGGCATCACAATGCCGATATCTGGGCTCAAACTGCTCCAATTACTGGCGAGCCAGTCTATGCTTTGTGGCCCATGGGTGGGGCCTGGCTTTGCTTGCATCTTTGGGAGCACTATAGATTCTCTTTGGATGAGGTAAGGCTCTGGCATCGTTTCAATATTGTCACCACATTCCACACTTTTGCAGGGATTATTTTTTGATACTAAAGTGAGGAGCCCACGTAGCTGAAATGAAAATTCTAGCTGTGATTTGATTATGGTGAAAGAGTGGAAAAATCTTTACAAAGGGTAATTACTATCAACCTGCAAGGTCTACACGTAAAAATAGCTACTAGGTTGAACTTGGCTCTCTATTAAATGGATTGTCAAGCCATAGCTGCTATGATTTCTTCTTGTTTTGTGTTGTATAGTGGTTGGGCTCCACTCTTCACATAATGTAAGGGAAAATTGACCAAGCAGTGTTTGGGAGGAATACGAAACCCTGAATTCGAGAGTGGGTAGGACAACATACAAGTATTACAATCAGCTATGGCTGCTTGTGTAAGGAGAACCATCACAAGCTGGTTGACAGATAAATTTGATTACCCTCCGCGAGAGGAAAAAAGAAAGGAAGTTTGTTAAAAATCTTCTTAATACGTAACGGTCTTGACACTGATACAATAAGCTGAGTGGGTGGAGCCTCTAAGCGGGCATCTCCTCCCAAGACAAGTGCAACATGAACATAGAAACACTAGTACATAAAATGTCTGAGTCCATGGAGAAGACGGAAGCCATGGCATGGCATTACTATGATGTTCCTCTCGATGCTGGCGGAGGGATCCCGGTGATGTATGAGGCTGCAGTAGAAATAAAAGGTGTGATAGAGTGCTGGAAAATCAGTGTGTTTGATCCACTGTGGTCTCCTAGTTGTGGCCCTGCATGGGACAAGTGTCATTGTCACACCCTTCAGACGTGTCTCAGGTTTGGTGAACATGGAGGTAAGATCTATGGGCCTGATTTGTGCATCAACCGTCTGGCAGGTCTGTCGTATCTCTCACTTAAGTGATCATGCTCTGAGTGGAATTTGGCTGTGCACCCTGATCTTGCCTATGTGCCCTGAGGAGATTGCCTCTATGTCAGACAGCCTGAATGAAAGTCGCCAAGCATCTCTGATCCAGATAAGACAAGAGACTAGAGAGGGGCCTGAATCCATCTCAGAGAAAGAGAGAAAGAAAGAGCTTCAGAAGGCCTCATGGTCCTATGAGACGAGGTACACACAAAGAAGAGTAGCTACTACATCTTTGAGTATCAGAGAGTCGAGGACTGCAGATGGCATCTCAGCTCAAGATTATTATAACGCACATCTATGTTCTAGTCCTATAATAAAGTGGTCTTCATTACATCAGTTTAAGACTCAAGAGTCTTTGGGTTTAGATTTGAAATCTCTAGTCAATGCTAGTGCATCTCAGAAAGAAAGAACTTTAGAAGGCCTCACGATCCTATGAGACAAAGTACACACACGAAAGAGTAGCTACTACATCTCTGAGTATTAGAGAGTCGAGGAGTGCACATGCTCGAGATTATTATAACACACATCTATGTTCTAGTCCTATAATAAAGTGGTCTTCATTACATCAGTTTAAGAGTCAAAGTCTTTGGGTTTAGATTTGAAATCTCTAATTAATGCTAGTGCATCTTGATAGACTGCCCATTCCCCCCACTTTGCATTCATCCTTCACTTTAGTGACTTCAATATTCTCTTGTTTGAACTTGGTCGGAGTTAGCTCATATCCTTGTGCCCTTCAGCTTATTTGTATGTCTGAGAATCTTAACTCTTCCTGCCCTCTCTCTGCAATAAACCTACTCTTGTGTTCCCTTTTGAGTGATTGTCAACCACATTGGTTAGAAATGCCATTTTGATGGTTTTGAGTAGCGGAGTCAGTAGTGACATGGGTATATGACAATCTAGTAGCACTAGGACTGTGCCTTGAAGCCGATTGGACCCAAGAGGAGTCGTAAAAGGATGAGTCAAGAGAGTGGTAGAGCATAGGGTTGGACCTCCCTTCAAAAGGTGGATTGTATTTAAGGGAAGACCTTTGACTTTTTTCTCCAGTTTGTTGTATGCATTTTTGGAATACAAGATAGATCTCTTGCTCTTCCTTGGTGTTTGGTCTTTTTTCCATGTCTTGCCCTTTGTCAAAGCCATGCTTGCATTCCCTGCCTTTCTATTCTTATCCTCTCCTCCCTCCTTCCCCTTCCCCTTCTCTTTCTTGTGGAGTCACTGTTGCAACAACCTGGGAGCCACATGAGTGATACTTATGGACAGCTCTTGCTTACATTGCTCTCAACGAGGGTAGCTTGAAGGTGAGCTCTCCAACAACGTCTGGATATGATCCCCATGACACAAGAGTCACTGCCGAGGATTACACATTTTTGGCACCACTGCCGGGGAGTTTCTAGATACGCTTTTGCTTGCATTTGCTTCTCTCTTCAAACATCCATTGCCGGACACTTAGTAGCTTAATGAACATCTGTTCGTACGTGAGTGAAAAGAGAGTGTTTTTGGGAGTTTTTGGAGTAGAATAGTTATCAAATCGAAGGGATAGATAGGTGATGGGATTGCTAAGGTATTAGCCTCAAAAGAAAAGGAAAACATAAAAACAATAATGTCTTTGTGAAAATTTCGAGGTTGTAGAAAGTGATAAGTGTTGTCCACATCTTGGGAAATCCACAAAGAGGGTGAAAAGTTGTTGTTTTTTGTTTGTTTGAGTAGGCAAAGTAGGTAGTATAGAACACTTAGGACACAAGAAACCCTGAACGAAAACAAATCTAAGTAGAAATCACCTAAACAGATTTACCTACTGATGGCTGGACATTAAATGTGCACAGCTGGCATGCTAGCTCATTAGGACATCGAGATACAACCCAACACGTTGAGATAGCATCTCAGGTGCTTGGATAGCAAAGTCACCAATTGAACTTAATCTGAATTATCTCAACAATTCTTACTGAGATATCAACATAGAACCTTGAATTATACCAAAATAGACATCATACTGAGTTAGCATCTCAGGGCACTGGGATAGCATCTCAGGGTGCCGGGCTAGCAATTGCTCCAAAGTGTTGCCAAATCTTCTAGTATTCAATCCAATCACTTGAACATCAATCAGAACCTGAAAAGATTGTTTGTGACATCATCACAGGGGGAAAGTATCTCAGGGCACTCAGAGAGCATCTCCATCCTGACTGCCCTAGTCACACGCTTGTAGTCACATTTCCATTCCCAGTGTGTGTGACGAACTAAAACTGAGAAATCCGCCCCATCCCAACGGAACATATACCCACATTGGAATAGAGTTGACTCAGCACCGCTTGGATAAGGCTAAGTCAATGCCATTGAGATAGCCTAGGAACTGGAGTTGGAAATATACAACTACAAGGTGATATTCTCATCTACATGCACCTTAGATCTGGTAGAGTGCTAGAAATTGAACCCGAGCCTGAAGATAGTGTCTCAAAAAACACCTTGTATATCTACCTACTCAGCTTCACATCAATCCGATTCGGAGCTTCAGTCCTTAGCTCGTACCCCGTGCACGGACCACCATAGGGTGACCTGTCCAACTAGGAAGAATCCATGAGCTTTGATGGTGACATGGGAGAACCCTCTAATGCTAGAGCCTAAATGGCACCAAACTCTAGCTCTATTGACCTTCAGCCCCCTACCCCTTCTACAACAGCTTGACTACAAGAGACCTTTTCTAAAATGATGGAAAGACTTGGGCTGACTGAACTAGTAGACATGGTAAATCCATTTGCTAGGCAGACCAGGGTGCTGAAAGAGCCCCAAGTGTCAACCAACATCCTGTGTCAGAAGCTATCTATAGGGAATCAAGTTTCATTGCATCTACATGCAATCAACTACCACCAATCAATTCTTTAAAGGAGGTCAATCATATAGGGGAGAATTTGGCCCTAGGGTCCCACAGGGCTACCAAGTGCCTAGCCAAGAAGGACAAATGGGTAATGTAAAAGATCCGCTAACTAGGCTCCCAAGCCCTCAAGCTCCACCTTATCCAACTTTGGGCAAGGATCATGGAAGGCATTCCATACCCATCACCATATTTTCCAACCTCTCCTATTTCACAGACGATAATTACAAATGAGGCCATGGGGGTCCAAGTGCAAGCACTAGGAAGGGGGGCCATGCCTCCAATGTTTACAAGAAGGAAACAAAATCGAGCAGGAAGCAAACCAGTTATGATCTCCAAATTGATCACTAAACTCTTGGATGAAGGAGACCCAATCTCTCATGTGGAAAGATTCGAACAATTTTGTGAGACATATGATAATATTGGAGATCTAGACATGGTTAATGCCTTTGGCTTGAGCCTTGACAGCAAGGCTGCACAATGGTTTAGGTACTTGAGCCCAGAGGAAAAGATTAATCGGACCACCTAATGTAAGTTATTCGTAGTGGGGTTTGCTCCGAGTGGGCCGAAATGGAGCCCCATTAACCAATACGAGGTGAAGCAAAAAGAAATTGAATCCCTTTGCAATTATATCACCAGGATAAAATTTTGAACTCTCGATGTGAACCTCATGAGAGAATGAGTGATGCACAGTTGTTGCCATGCTTTCTCATAGGACTTTGGGATTTTAAACTTCACGATCATTTGTTTGTAATGAATCCCACATTGTTTCAGCCGTGCAGCAAAATGCTGATTCGTTAAAGTGACAACATGATGGAGAAATCGCCAAGGGAAAAATCTTCTTCAACTTCATCTGATGTGTAGCAAAACTTGAAGGCAACTACTTCAAGGAAAACTAAAGAAGCGAGTGTGGTCTCTAAAAGGATGAATATAGGGGAGTTGACTACTAATCTACTAAATCAGCTTAGCCAACAGTGGAAAGGGGGATCATCAAAGAACTTCCCAATAACCCTCACTTGTATCCACTGTGTGACAATGTATGGTGTGGAGTCTGCATCGGGAATCGTCCCACCAATGAATATCCTCATCTTAGGATAAGACCTGCACTCTAATGTGCTCATTGTGATTGGAGAAATCATGAGACATCGTAATGTTATTATCCCAAGGGATTCCCAAACCAATGTATCAACCAAGGCCGCAATTGTCCTTGCCTGTACCACCCAATTCAGCCAATTAGTCATAATTGGCAATACAAGGAACCATGCTGGCCAATCAAGAATAGTATAGAGATCAAATGTTCAATTACCCCCATCATCATTGAGACCTCAACCACCATCACTGCAAACCACTCCATGAAGCAAGTGGTGGTAGAAGAGTTACCCAGCGATTGGGAAGACCACGAACATGATCTCAGCATGACTACTCACAATATCACGAGGATGTGAGTCGGTCTAGGTTCCTAAGCCGTTATGTTATGCAAGATGACAAAATACATTCCAATCTACCAGATGGCTCCCATCTCGCAGAAAGTGAGAGATATAATTAGCTCAACAAAGAAATTGTTACACATGCCATGGTCCTCACAGGGCCAATGAGTGTCCATTCAAGGGAGCGTCTAATGAACCACTCACATATTATAAGTGTCAAGAACCTCATTATTTGAAGGGTTGGTTTTTACAAGGACAACCAACCCGTGCCAACTGCAACTACTTCTAACACACCAGCACCATTGTGCACTGGATGTGGAGTTGACTATCTCTATAAGCAGTGTTCGATGCAAAGGCCATCAACGCATGCCCTTGATCCTAAAACCACAAGATTTAATTTGTTAGGCATTGAGAGAGGTCAAGTGTAGTCAGTATTCTTGGACGTAATCACGCGGTTGTAGGCTAAAGACTTTAATAGAGAGATTTGCAAGTAGACTAAAAGGGACAGGGTGTCACAGCTTGGGGAGACAATTCAATGTGCATGAGTAAATACCAAGGGTGTTACTAAAATTGGGAAGGGACACAATAAGGTGATCACCCAAAGTGGTTCGGATGAAGGCGCAACCACCCTGTCGACATTCTTCTCCTTTGGCAATGCTTCCTCAAATGGTGGCATGATCAATCACCTGCATGAGGAAGTTGAGGAAATGGTGAGTACCCCGACCCATAGTAGGGCCACAACACGCAAGGGGCAGGGTGAGTATCCCAATCCTCTAGTAGAAAAGCAATGTCTCATCGAAGCACATGACTTGTTGGGTGAGTGCCAAGAGAAATTTGAGCACCTGCTCAAGGCGAGCAAGGGAACCGATATGGTCCATCCAAGGCACCGGGTAGCTACCGGAGCCTCTAAATGATAAATCTTAGCATGTGCCGAGAAAAATGGAAGAAGAATGTACCTTGAGCTCTTGAGCAGAGAGGTCCACACTAATGCAACGGATGTTAGAAGAGGACCTTGCCTTGCAACAACTAAAAGAGGACGGCAACATGTCCTTGTACGGTTTTGAAGAGCCAAAATTAGTTGGCTTGGAACCCGCCACATGGCCTCAAGACATTGCTGGATTAGCTTCATTTCTATCCATAGAGGTGAAGATGCCCATTACAACACTACTATGAGGTAATCCCATCCTTTGGAGGGACCTCTATGATTGGATGAATGGACAAATAATAGCACATGAGCCCTTAGACCCTTAGGTTGTTGAATCTCCAAATGATTCTCGAGATCTTACGAATGTACTAATCAATAAATTGGGGCAATAATTCAAGAGTGATAACATGAATGTAGTGCTACCCATACGGAGATCTTAGATGGAGGAGGATGTGTTAGCATTATTACCAAACATGGTTGGGAGGAATGGGGACTTGAAGTACGTTCTTGGTAGTTAAATTGGCCAATGGAGCCATGGATCAACCAATTGGAGTACTCACCCTCATGACTTGCTCATCTTTTCATAAATAAATGTTGTTGGGATGCCAGTCATGAACTAGTCCTGCAATACCATGAACGGTTTGCCTAATACATTTCATAGGAATTAGGTTGGTTGCGGAATTCCATCACAACAAACCATACCTGATATGTAAAGCCAAAGGTTTTAATTTTGATGTCAATCTCCAAACATGGAAAGCTCATTCTATGTCTAGGAATCTATTCGCAGCTGAGTCGGAAACTACTCAACAAACGACATCAATTAATGTATTCTAAGCATGTAATGAGAGGAACGAGGGTGAGGACTGGAACGATCATTGGTATGCTCCCCTACTACAACAAGAATTCTCTCACAATTGGTTGCATATACTTGCAACAATAGCCATATTAGAGAAGAGGGTAACACAAATTGCTACCCCCTGTCAAAAGGTGTAAGATGTGACCGTACCACTCAACATGATCAACATGCGTAAGGCTCCTAAGGTTAGTAAGGGTGAAGTCAAGGTGAAATCTGGCTTGCATTGGATTTTGTACGTCAAAATCACCATAGCTCATTAGAAATTTTCATCAGACTGGGATTCACAACTAAGCTGAGATACTATCCCTATAGAATCCATCAATGTAGAAATGGGACAGCCCCCGAAGGCCAAAACCACCAAGGCTAAGAGTAAGGAAGCCCCGACCAAGGACAATCAACCATCCAAAGAGTTATTGGAGGATAATGAAGAGGACAAGGCAGATTTATGCCACATCCCTCCCCACTACAATGCATATATGGTCCAAGACCACTGGAAGATATTCTTTGCGCAAGCTAAGAGGATGGCAGAGGAAGCTAATCATCAGGGCTTTGATGGTCATGCTAAGGTCAAGGAAGTGAACCTAGCGGAAGATGGTGAAGACCCTAAACTGGTCTACATTGTCGATGGCCTTACACTAGAACAAGAAGAACACTTCGTCTAGAATATAAGGACTATTTTGCATGGAAGTACACTAATATGAAGGGTGTACCACTAGAATTTTTGCAGCATACCATCCTTATTTTGGAAAATGCAAAACCCGTTCAACAACGGCCTTACCCAATGAATCCCAAATATGCCACAGTTGTAAAAGAAGAGATCCAAAAGTTTATTGATGTAGGATTCATCTATGAGGCTGAACATACGGATTGGGTATCTCCTATAGTGATCGTGATCATGATCGAGAAGAATGGCAAGCTTAGTGTGAGTGGACATTCAAAAAGGAAATGCCGCCACTCGTCTCGCGATCACTACCCACTCCTATTTACAGAACATGTTCTGGAAAGAGTAGCAAAAAAGGAGGCATTTAACTTCCTTGACGGATTTTCTAGCTACAATCAACATAAGTTAACGTTTAAACTGAATGGGGAGTATTTGCATACTGGCTTATGCCTTTTGGGCTCACCAATGCTCTAGCCAGTTTCCAACTACTAATGAGCACACTGTTTAAGGATTATCTAAGGGACTTCTTGGAAGTTTTCCTTTGATGATCTGTGCATTAATTCAAAATGGGATGAGCATCTTCAACACCTTAGGTTGGTTTTTGAGAAGTGTCGACTGTACATGATATCTCTTAACCCCTTCAAATGCAAATTTTGAGTGAAGGATGGAGTGATTCTGGGACATGTTGTGTCTAAGAACGGGATTTCTACTGACTATAATAAGATCAAGCTCATTCTAGAGCTGCCCCCTCCCATATCCCAAGGGCATACAACGTTTTATAAGGCATACGGGCTATTACAGAAGATCTATAATCTTTTATGTGGATATCACTTGCCCTTTGTATAAGCTTTTAGCGGCATTCATCTGGACAGAAGAATGCCAAATCACCTTTGACACCCTTAAACTCGCATTCGCATCTACACCAACTTAAAGGCACCAAATTGGTTCCATATTCACATTGATGCCTCGAACTTTGCCATAGGATGTGTGCTAGCGTAGCCAGAGGCAAGCATAATGTGGACCATTTGATCTACTTTGCAAGTCATCAACTTAATGAAGCATAAATGAATTATAGACCATGGAAAGGGAAGGTCTTGCGATGGTTTATGCTGTTAAGAAGTTTCATCACTACTTGTTGGCCACCAAGTTTGTGTTTTTTGTAAACCATTAGGCACTTCTTTACTTAGTGAACAAGCCTTGCATGACCACGTGAATAATGCAATGGATGTTGATTTTATTGGAATCAGTGGTTGGCAATGGTAAAAGCCATGTCTTGGTTAATCACATGTCACGAATTCCCAATAGTGAGCTGCCAATTTGCGTGGATGATGATCTTCCAAGTGCCCCATTATTTCTCGTAGATTTGATACCAAAATGGGTGGAGGAGATTGGTCACTTCTCACAAAATAGACCCTTAACAAGAAAAGGGCACGAAAGATAATCAAAGAGACAATGCCATACCATCGGATTGTTGGGCAATTCTATCGAATGGGAAAGACGGCATTATGCGACACCGTGTGCATAAAGATGAAATTCTAGATATTCTGGAAGAAGCACATTCTAGAATAGCCAGTGGCCACTTTGTTGCCAAAATTACTGCTTGTAAGGTGTTATATGCAAGCCTATGGTGGCCTACTCTCTTTCGAGATGCAACTGAGTTGGTTAAACATTGTGATCCTCGTCAAAGAGAAGCTATACCGCAACAAACGGATAGAATGCCCCTTACCGGTGTTCTCACCAATCAACCCTTTGAAAAGTGGGGTGTCAATCTCATCAGTCTAGCGTTTTAGAGCACACATGCATGTTACATCATTGTCGATACTGATTATTTCACTAAGTGGGTAGAGGCTAAAGCATAAAGAAAGGATGATGCTAGGGCAGTGGCGAACTTATTGTATGAAAGCATCATATCATGGTTTGGATGCCCTCTTGAACTTGTTAGCGATAGAGGATTATTTCATCAATGAGATAATTATAGTCCTAACAAGCGAATTACTGATCATCTATAGGAAGTCAACACGCTATTATCCTAGAGCCAACGGACACACCGAGAACACAATCAAAACCTTATGCAACACTTTGACCCGCATAGTGGAAGCTAACCGAAATGATTGGGAGCGTAAGCTCACTGCAGCACTATGGGCATATCGTGTTGCATACAAGCTTGCTATCAATTGCACGCCTTTAAGCTTTACGTTTGGGTTGGAAGCAGTGATGCCCATGGAGTACCTGGAGCCAAGCCTGAGAGTTGCAGTAAGACTCATAGAGGAGGTATTGTTTAAACAGTTAATTGAGCTTGAAAAACTCGATGAAACCAAAGGTAGAGAAACTACAGTGTAAGCGGTGGTTTAATCGTAACTTGAAAAACAAAGACCTAAAAGACGGAGATGCTGCACTAATGTAGAGCATGAAAGAAAGAAAAATCATAAAAAGTCTTCGGAAGACCAAAGGTCCATGAGACTTAAAGAATCCAGATACAATGATCTGAGGGGTGGAGCTGCTAGGCAGGCATCAACAGCCATGATGAGTACGAAAAATAAAAAGTCCATAATTGTCATGATCATAATGGCATCAATACATAGAGAGGAAAGCTCTTTGAGGCGAGGCACCAATTTCGAGAGGGGACGTGGCTATGTGAGGCCGATGTGGTGGCATAAAACCTATGATGGAGCACTAGCATCTGTCTCCCAGTTGTGGCCCTGCGGCGGCAAACAAGTGCCACTATCACCCTATGGGTCCCCTAATATGATATGTGGCTTAGTCCGTTGGCAAGTTGTCATATCTTTGGCTTGGGTCCTCGCACCCGCCATCTTTGCAAATCCTTCCGATTGGTGCTGTGGCTGGAAGGACTTAGTGATCATGCTAAGAGGAGTCTAGCTGGGTTCCCTAATGACACCTACGTGTCCGGAGCAACAACTCCCTATGTCGGATGGCCTCATGAATGAAGGTTGCCAAGCATCTTTGATCTGGGTAGGAGAGGAGACTG
Organism: Dipteris shenzhenensis; assembly: GCF_047967505.1. NCBI lineage: Eukaryota > Viridiplantae > Streptophyta > Polypodiopsida > Gleicheniales > Dipteridaceae > Dipteris > Dipteris shenzhenensis. The sequence continues at coordinate 22,899,024 of NC_141603.1, read as the reverse complement.
GATTTGAGAAACACCAAACAAAAATTTAAGTATCGGGGCATGGTCCCTATCGGGTCGTGGACATCACTCCACAAGGGTTAGTACGTATTGCAACCTTAGATGGAGTGGAAATTGAAGGATACATAAATGATAGCAAGCTCAAGCATTATTATGGGCCACTCACCCTACAAGCCCTCTAAGAAATTCACCGAGATAAGGAGCATAAGAAATAGCTCAAGCTCCTACAAAGACATGCTTAAGAGGAAGCCAAGGTGAGCAATGAAATGCTTCGGTAAAAGGCATCTATGGCTATTTATAAAGCAACTCTCCAAGATGATGGTACCTTTGATGAACTAACCGTTGATTCAGCCAAGTTGCTTGCATTTACAGGTTCGTGGTAAACATTGAATACATGCGTTGGTTGATCCGGGCGCAAGTCATAGTTTCATTCACAAGAGGTACATGAAAATTTGCAATAGGTACTCTTACCTCTACTCTTGCAAGAATTAAGCCATTAATGGCCATGTTCTGCACACCATATTATGTCACATTTTAAGTTTCTGTTAATAAACCATGTGGTTGAAAGTCGATTCTTTATCTGCCCGGCAGAACCATTGAAGAACAGGTTATCTTGGGTAGGGCATGGTGCTGGATGTCAATTTCCAAATTGATTGGCAAGAGGGAATGAAGTCAGTGCCACTGAGATAGCTAAGTCAGCACCGTTGGATATGCTGACATGCCTATAAATGACCAAGGGAGCCCATATGCTGACTAGCAGTTGCACTGTTATGTTGCCAAAATTTATCAAGACTTGCTACCAACCTCCAAATCATCCTTCAAGCATCCAACACAATCCTGAAATACCCCCTTGACATAGCCGGCCATACCAGAGGCTTGGATTTTCATATCATTGGATCAGGGGTGTCTCAGCCCTCTATGCAGGTAGTTCGAGCTAGATACTTATTGGTGGCTACATGGGGGAGGCCTTTTCGCTTTCCCGCTCAGTTCGGCAAGGATGCCCCCTTGCCCCTTTCTTATTCCTCTTTGTGGCCGAGGCCCTAGGGTATTTTCTGAGGTATCAGTCGGTGGGACTCACGAGGATCTCACGATTCGGCAAGAGGAGTAGCTCTTGGACTCAGAGTTTGCAGATGACACATCCCTTTTTGTAGAGGGCTCAACTCAGAGATTGGATGTAGTTAGGGAGGCCTTGGTAGTGTATTGTCTAGCCTGAGGGTCCAGGATCAACTAGACCAAATCAGTCGGCATTCTGGCAGCGATAGAGGAGATACATGAGATGCAGGATTGGGGCTCAGCACTAGGCTTCCGATGGATTCCGAGGGGGCATACAGCGAGATACCTTGGCTGCCAGGTTGGCATTGATATTTCAGCAGAGCACCAGATCTCCCCGGTCTTAGAGAGTGTTCGGCGCAAGCTTTTGTACTGGGGAGCTCGGCCAAACTCTCTCTTGCAGAAGGGCCTTGGTGGCTAACCTCCTTGCTACCGCCTGGTACATAGCCTCATGCTGGTGTTTTCACAGGGGATGCATGGGATAGATGAGGCGCTTGGTGCGCAACTTCTTGTGGGCAGGATCGGATGGCACACATAACACCCGAGCCAGGGTAGCCTGGCAGACAGTGATCTTGCCCAGGACCAAGGAGGATTAGGCATCATTGATCTGGAGATGCAGAGCAAAGCCTTGTTGGGTAAGTTGGTAGTGAGGGGCCTCACTCCAGGTACAGAGTCCTGGAAGCTTGCGGTCTCCTTCGGAACACCCCCCGTGCGGGTGGTCAGTGGCAGCAGTCACACAGATGGCTCTTCTCGGAGGCCCCCCTTACAGGGAAGGGCTCTCCCTTGATGCGGAGTCTCTTCAAAGTTTGGCAGCGATTGGCAGGGGGTCTTATCCGGGCTAGTCCTCAATTTTCGGAGGAGTTTACACGACAGCCTCTGATCTGGCACCCAGAGGTCCAGGATCAGGATGGGGTCGCATGCTGGGACGGAGGTTACACATTGGTTGGGCACAGTGGTACAGCGGCCCAGCTTGATCTTTCAAGACGTCGGTGAGACTCACTGTTGACGCAAAGGTACGATTAGAGACCCTCCCACATCTTCGGGGCGCAGGCCCGAGGATGGTAGAGATTGAGGCAACTATCCCAGAGTCTTGGTGGGCGGGCCTTCAGAGTTTCACACCAGCACAGTGGTTGGGTGAGTTCTCATGGACATGGGTACCTCTTCGGATTCAGCTATGCCCCCTCCTTGCCATTCTCAGCTGAGCCCGATTCTACAGTGTGGGTCCAGGTAGACTCTTGTAGTCTCTGACAGATGGAGATCCGGAGATGGATGGAGCCTTGGATCAGTTAGGGTGGTAGAGGGTCAGAGTAGTGGGCCGTATGGGCAAGGAGTGGTCGATCGACCCCTCTCGCATCTCAAATCTGGATGCAGCTCGCTGGCGCTTATGGTTATGGGAGGGTCATCCCCTCAGTGAGGTACAGTGGGATCCAAGCGAGTGGTTATGGCCGTCTAGAGTAGGTCACTCAGAGAAGTGGAGGAGGTGCCCTTCTTCGCTTATACTACACGCATAGGACGCCGCTTGCAGTTGGACGAGGTAGCCTGGACTCCGTCGAGAGAGAGGCATTGGGCAGCGCAGTAGGTACCTTGAGAGGTGAGATCCAGGTTGTCCCTTGGTTGGAGCAGATGCAGGTGGATGGCAGCTGCCATAGATGCACGATTGGGACTTTGGAGACGATCCCCCACCGCCTTTGGAGCTGCCCAGCAGCACAGAGGATATGGCGAGGAGCGCTTCGGATCGTGGCAAGGCTTCAGGGCACGCAGAGGGACTTCACGTGGGGCATGGCTACTTGGTTGTCAGAGGGTGGCCATGCCTTTCCCATTGACGTGATCTCTCCAGCATATAGGATACATGGCATGTGCATTCACAGCATTGAGTTTCATGAGGCGACCCTTCCCACTAGTCATCGACCTCTTCCTTCATCGGAGGACAGCGTGTGGGAGACAATAGCCAGCAATACGACATGGAACATTTGGGTTGCTCGCTATAGCTGAGTTATGGGCCAGCACCATGTTCCACCGTCGGCCACCTTGGTAGCCATCTGGCAGGACATCATCTTCACGCTTTGCGCCATTTTGGAGTGAGGCTCTCCAGGTTCTCGAGCTACCGTCACACAACGGGAACGTTTCTGCAAGGCTTGGCCTGCAGGTGTTTTCTACAACATCACCCCGAGAGGGATCAGATGGTTGTATAGTCCGCCACCCTGGTTGTTAGCCCTTGTTACAGAGAATCCCTAGGCAGTGAGCTGGGATCTCTGGTAGCAGGATTGTCTTTCTGACAACCAGCATTTAGTTTTTCGTTGATATTCATGGTTGGCACCTTTATGGTGAACCAAGAGGTGGCAGGCAAGTAGAGCGGGTGGTGTGTGCGAAGGTGTGCAAGGCCGCCTCATGAAGGGAGCGGGTGTAGGACGGGATGTCCTCGAGATCTGAGATTAAAGTGGAAAGGTGTGCATAGTACTCAGGGGAGATGTTGTGATCAAGCAAAAATCTTGTAGCTTGTATTTAGCATATTGAGTGGTCCATGATCCTTGTGTTGATCTTACATCTAGCGACCCCTTGCATAATGCTTCCTCCCATAGTTCCATGAGCTTAGGGCATATCGTATCTCAAAAACAAAGACAATATTCTACTCGCACTCAAGGGAGACGTTGTGATCAAGCTAAATTCCCGTAGCTTGTGTTCAGCATATTGAGTAAGTCTCTAGTTGCTTAGGACATATTTAGAGCCCCCTTCAGGAATGAGTTTAATCATCCTTGTGTTTACTCTTACATCTAGCGACCCCTTGCATAATGCTTCCTCCCATAGTTCCATGAGCTTAGGGCATATCGTATCCCAAAAACAAAGTTAACATTCTACGAGTAGGCCATATTTCTCCAAAAATTTCCCCTTTACCTTATCATGTGCTGCCTCCTTCAGTTCCTCACAGGTGATTTCTTTATCTTGGAACCTGGAACTTGGAACCAAAAGGCAAGACCATCTTGACACGGGCCCAATACCATCGACGACACACACATAGTTTTTGTCTAGGAGAGAAGTATCTAGGACAAAATTTTTTACTTTCCGGAACCGTTTAGTGAACATTGCAGGAGTCTCATCCCCTTTAGATCCTATTCTTGGACTTTGAGAAGGCCTATGATAGGGTGGATTGGGCCTTCTTGGAGGGGACCATGAGGAGACTAGGCTTTTCAAAGTAGTGGGTTCAAGCGATGTTGGATCTTTATGCAGGCAGCTCTAGCAAGATGCTTATTCTAAATTTAGGTCACACAATGAGGCCTCTCTCTCTCTCTCTCTCTCTCTCTCTCTCTCTCTCTCTCTCTCTCTCTCTCTCTCTCTCTATCTATCTACAGTGTCGGCCCTGTCATGTGCAAACTATGAGTCCAAGAGATCCTCCTCCTACCAAATCGGAAGGTACATCCAAGCCAGGCCAGCCTCCTGTGATATGAGGAAATAGACCAATGGTGCAACAACGAACAAAAACAGAAAAGGGGCCCAGGGGCAGCCCGGGAGGGCACAGCTGCTAGCCCAGAGCAGATGGGATACCTTTTAGAGATCTATTACTGAGCACACGGCCAAGATCAATTGAAATCAATAGGCTTCATATCTGCATCCGAGGAAGCACTCACATGGGGGGCGATCTTGGCTTCAGATGGATATCACGTTTTGATGGTGGATCAGATTAAGGATAAGGGAAAGACCTTCATTTGGCAAGAACTCCAAATATAAAGTTTAATTTAGCTTAAAGTGGCTATAGTTGCAGCTTGTCTTGAATGAATTATCCCCAATGAACTCTTTGTGGTTGGGACAGATGCTAGTAACTTTGTAATGGGTGCAGTACTTTTACAAATTGGCCTTTTTTAGAGTAAAAAGGTAGACCATGTGCAGAAAAATTCGTAAGCATGTGAGAAGGAGCCATATGCTATGAAAGAGTGGAGGCATTAATTACATATTTGTTTGTCCATGTCATTAAGCATCCTAATTTCCTTGCTGTGCTACATTGATGGCAATGTTATACCGTTTCTTGAGAACTTGCTCATGTTGCATTGCTGGCTTGGGACTTTCTTTGAAAATCCAGTATAATAAGTTGGAAAGCCTAAGTTTTTTATGATCCTGCTCTCTGGAAAATCGATTCTCAGACTTAACTCGACATAGTTCAACCCCTCTTTTTGGTTTTCTTTAGAGAGCTGTAATGATTTTTAAGGAGTACTTTAGTTTGCTGTCTAGAAAATCAATTATTCAGCTACACCTGATATTTTCTCTCATTTCTGGTTCTGTTATTGGTCATGTAAGGTCTTCTTACGAGATCGTGCATACCCCTTAATTGAAGGATGTGCTCAATTCCTATTGGAATGGCTCATGGAAGATCCTGAATCAAAATTTTTGGTGACAAATCCATCAACATCTCCTGAACATTACTTTGTGGCACCGGATGGCCAAGAAGCAAGTGTGAGCTATGGAACCGCAATGGACATGGCAATCATTAAAGAAGTTTTCTCTGCTGTTGTATCTGCTGCCGAGGTGTGCAGTTTACTTCAATCTTTTATGAATATTTATTTGATGTTCCTCAGTTGTTGACTATAGAAATATTTGGGTCAAAAATCAAAGACGCTTTCAAGAGATGTTGAATATATATGACATTGATTTAAACACATTTATGTTACACTGAAATAGTTTTTCAACTGTTTCTCGTCAGATTGTTAGATGTACTTCTTATCGAACTGATAGCTTCAGAAAGAGGGTACTCAGTTTGATTTCGTTTTGCTTGTAATACCAGCTGATTGGAGTCTCTGAACAGCCTTTTGTGAAGAAAGTGATGGCTGCTCAAGCACGCTTGCTTCCCCCAAAAATTGGGAATGATGGTCTTCTCATGGAGTGGGTCAGTCATTCTGCTTTCTTTGAGGATGCATCTATCTTTGTTTACCTTCTAGAATTTGTGAGTGTTGCAAATCAAAGTCTGGAAAGTTTAATATTTCGTTGGGCTGTTGCGTCATGTTAAAAATAAACAAGAAAAGGCATGCTAACAATTACACCTGCAGCCTATTAGGACACAGTTGAGGGTCTTTGTGGTGACAAAGATTATAATAAAGGCTTATGGAAGGCTCAAGTACAGACCAGCTCTGTTTTGCTCTGTTTTGTTATTTGTTATGCTGCTAAGAAGCATTCTTCTCAGTGAAGAAAGAACCTTCTATTAATGTTTGAGAGAAAACAAACCATCAAAATCAGCTATCTGTGTGGCGTTGATCATGGAAGAAAGTAAAAAGGAATTGCTGGCTGTTGTCCAGCCTAGTTCTAGAACCAGTTCACTGCCCAGGGAATCTTAGAAACAGGGTCAACAACCAGCGTGCGGGGCTATACAACCACCAATGGATGCCTTGATCTATGAATGTGTAGAATATACAACTGCAGTCTGCAATCTACAGATTGGTATAGACTTGTTGAAGGAACATGGTAGAGAGAGGGTAGGCTAGGGAGAGAGGAAGTGATACTCAAAAGGAGACATAATGAAATGGAAATGAAATACGAGCAATGAACAAAAATGAGAGTACTCACATGTAGACCAAAGAGCTTGTAGCTTGATACTTGATTGATTTGACACTCGACAAGTACAGCTCTTATATAAGAGCACACACACACATATGAACACCTATGCATATGGGATAGCTCCCAATATGACACGTGGCATCCATAGGACTCACTAGACTATAAAACACCTACTAGACACCTAGTACACTTATTTTTGACTCACTTTGGCTTCATATTCCAACACTTGTCACACAACAGTACAAACTTGCCATATAGAGTCCAAACTTGTCATCCAAACAGTCCATAGTAGGATCCAAAATGCACTCCTTACCGTAAGGGGCATTAGAGGCGTTGTGGCACGCCTCTTATGAATAAGAGGGGTGTAAACTAAGAAAATGATTTTTTTTTTTGGGGGGGGGGTGGTGTGTGGGGGTAGGGGGTCGGGATTTGGAGGGGAGGTAGGGTATTGATGTTGGTAAATTGTATTTATTTGCTATAAAAATGTACCTTCCATAGTCAAGACTTCAAATCTTTGTAAACATGCACATTACCTAAATTGCCTTCAACCATGAGAACTGAGGCTAGACTCTAGAGAAGTTTAAAACTGAGGACATATTACAAGTCTGAATAAAAAGTTGAGAGCGAATATATCACATATGATACAACTCATAACTCATCACATAAATTGAGAACTTGAGCATGGATGAGCATGAGAGGGTGAACATGGATGCCATGGAGAGAGAAGGTAGAGCTAGAGACACTAAGGGCATAAGCATATCAATGTACATAAATTTCTCCTCGCTTTTCATGAGGTTTGAGGTGTAATTCAATGTAGAGGGGAACCCCGTTCTACTATGTGCGGTGCCGCACACAGTCGAAGATCCCACACCGAGCCTTATCCCCACCTTCATGTCTAAGCTGAAGTCATAATTTTAATTAGTGTCTACAAAGACGGGAGTAATACCAAGCTTTATCCCCATCTTCATGTGGGAATCATGAGCTCCCAGCAAGAGATGATTATGAAGTGTCAGCTTCTTAGGGAGTGGTATGGAGACAACTACAGGGTAGCCATGCCATGAATGGCGTACAGCTTGTGAGGGAGTGGGATGTAGATCATTATTTGAATGAGCTCTTGAACAGCCTATTTGAATGATGGCTTGAAGAGCTTTAGGGCTACGAGTGGTTGGTGAATGTGGGAATTACTTGGGACGGAAAGAGGACCGCAAAGCAAGCACGAGGAAGGGGAGGAGGGGAAGGGGCAAATCGAGAGTAGTGTGGATGCAGCGCGAGAGAGTATGAGGGAAAAAATAACTTCGTGATGAGTCTCTTGCAGACAATCCAATATCCTGCACCACCATCAACAAAAAATTTGAAAAAACAATCTTGGAGTCAATGGGTTTGTGCCCAAGCCAATTGGCTAGCAGTGAGGACAGTGGATAATGGAGGGCCAGACAATGCCAGTGACTAGGCGTTTCTCATTGGAAGCAAGGGTTACAAAGAGTCACAAGCATATACATATCAAGCGACAAACACACTTAGAACACTCTAGAGCCCGAGGAATGCAAAAGCAAGGGAGGATGCAGTAGTCATGCATTGTGAGACAAGGGTGGAGAAACAACAATGCCCAATAAAGTGATATTCCATTTGTGGACCAATGGATGGCTTGGTGGGACTTCAAGGACGTGATACCTCATTGGGGTAACTTTGTGGTTCAGGTCAGTAACATATATTTGGGTGTGAGATTTGTTTTCTTTTTGGATTGCAATTCATTTGATGTTGGCTTCTTGTAGGTGATGGATCTTTGACGGACTTGCCAACACTCCAAAGACAAACTTGTCAGAACCTAAACATGAATGTTGGTTGGCATCGGAGGGTTACATAAGACAAGTATCATTGTATGATGCTTGTGTTGGGGACTTGACTACTACATTGTTGCAAATTGCACAGTGTGAGCATCATGAAAGAGAAATGCAAACTGGACTAGGGCCCTCTTTGGAAAATCTTTTGCATTGGATTGGTTAGATCAACTCATTTGCAAAGGTAGAATGCTCTAATTGTTAAGAGAGGCCTCCACCTTTCTCTAGGTTAGTGGAATGCAACTACTGTTGACAATATGGTACATGAAGAAGATATCTGTGATTCTTTTAGGCCATATGAAAGGCAGAGAGGGGAAGCAAGGTGTATTATTAGGCATGGCTCTCACATATTGGTCATAAATGTGGGAAACTAACTAATGAGAATCAACATGTGCAAAATCTAGCAGAGGATTTAAACGAAGCTATGGTTTTGTGGAGATGATGTCTCCCATGTATGGTCCCCAAGCAATAGAATCATTAGTGCATCACCTGCACCTGTGAAATGGCCAATGCAAAAGAAAGTAAAATTTTGGACATCTCAGCTTCATTCTTCAGGTTCATGATCTTTCTAATATCAATGAAGATATTGATCCACAACAAATGGAGTAGTTATAACAACTGCACTAAAACAATTGCACCCTCTTTTGCTCATCACACACTCTTTGATTTTAAAGGCTTCTATAGAGCGCATGGATCAATTGGATGTTGATGAAGAGTTCTAGGCCTTTGTTTGAACATCTAGATCCACACTCAAGAGAGTACCTTTGTAACTCTGTTTAAATATTTCATTGCATTAGACTGCATGGATTGTAAGTTTAATAAATTTGAGATATTTTTAGCCTTTAATAGGAAATAGTTTCTTGATTGTATCTATCAAAACCTTCTAGTCATCAAAATGGTCACATTTATGGATCAAAGAATTGATGGTAGTGAAAGAGCATGGACTTTGTTCGAGCATTGCATTGCAACCGCACTCAAGAGAGGTCCCTTTTTGTAAATACTTCATTGCAATAGATTACATGGATTGTCAAATTGATGGCTGTTATTGCTATCATCAATGATGTTTTTTTTTTGCAAAAAGAGACTTCTATTAAGTATTAAAGAAAAACCGTTAGAGCAAGCTCCATACGGGATACATCATGCAATGCACGAAAAGCTCAAGAGCCAAAAAGAAAGGATTGAGGCTGATAGTGCCATCTCAATCCGGTAGAAACCTCCGAGAAAAAGGGAGAACCTCTCCAAACTCGAAGAAATATAGTCCTTCTAGAAGAGGCTTTCCGTGAAGGGCCCTGCATGCTAGCCCATATGGCTATCAAAGTGTGAACCGTGTCAGACCAAATACCCGTGAACACCTGTAATGGGTGTATCTGGGTGCCATCCAAGGCCTCAGTACATCTGGCTCTCCAAATGTGCCAAGAGGAAATGCTAGCCAAAGTCTCCCAAGAGGTGTCCACTCAAACATGAGAAGCTCTGAAGGGAGTAAGTGGTACATCCTGTAGAGAGCAGGGCTCTATCACCTACCGGTGGACCGAGAGTGCCCAAGAAGAAGGCTCACCCTCATAAAACACCTGGGGCCCGGTAAGAGATAACCATGCGACCGAGCCCCAAGTCATGAAGAAAGGGGAAGTGTGAAAGATGCTGAGTATCCGAGCAACCCCTTTCCAAACAGTCCTCGCCTGAGTGCAGTCCCAAAGGCAATGTCACACTGACTCCTCTGTAGAATGGCATCGAGGACAAGTGGGATCAGCCCCAAATCGTGATCTCCACAGGTTCACTGCAATCCCTCCATGAATAGAAAGCCAAAAGAAAAGAGTGATCTTTCTATTTCTGAGGGATTTCCAGAGCCTCCTCCAGAAATTTATACGCAAGTCTGCGGTGATGAAGAAGCTTTCCCAATGGGGGGCTCTGGAGGGAATCCAACCCCTACTGTTCAGCTGAAACCTCTTGGCATTACCAACCGTGAAACGAAAGAAGGGAATCCCCCTCTCTCGGTGCCCATGATCTATCCATTCCCACTCTCCTGGGTCCCACTGCAAGCACCTGATAGGTGCACCTCCATATAACCACAACCTCCAGGATCCCAAGGCCAAGAGCAGAGGGTCGGGGTCTAAGTACCACTGCAAGCCCGCTCCAAGGTCCACAAAACCAGCAATCCTGACAGGCTGAAAGGCAACCTCAAGAAGAATGCCATCCTTGGATGTAGAAAGTAAACCTCCATCCCCAACATCAAAGACCAGTGCGTCTTCCCCGATACCTTGGAGAGCGATCACCTGTAAAGGAACTGATGTCCTCGAAAAAGCCCCCATCCAAGTGGTGGAAGTAATAGGCAGCTCAAATCATCAATGATGTTTGAAAAAACTCTCAAACTTGCTACCGACAAACTTGTCGAAAAACCACCCCCATTAATTGGCAGCATTGTTCAAAAATGCATGCAAGAGGTAAGCATTAGCTGATTGCAACTCAGATATTGAGATCCTGCCTTAAGAATGAGAAGTCAATTTTATGTTGCTCTCAATCATTTCTTTTTTATTATTGTAATATTTTTCATCTGCACCAATAGATTTCCTCCTTCTAAGTCATGAACATTGTTAACTGGATGTAGTTTTTTGTCTTTTGAATTGCACAGGCAAAAGATTTCAAAGATCCAGATGAACATCATCGACATATGTCCCATCTTTTTGGGCTTTTTCCAGGGCATACAATTACAGTTTCATCAACTCCTCAATTGTGTGAAGCTGCAGCTCAAAGTATCATAAAACGAGGTGCTTACATTGAAGCTCTCAAATTATACACTGCTTCTGGGATTTTCTTTCCATGGATATTAAAATTTGATATCAAGAATGAACAAAAGAAAAGGCCAATTCAAATGATCATGATGATTCCCCTGTGGTGTGTGACATATTCTCTTCTGTTAGAAATAAGTAAAGATCAGTTGCCAAACTATGCAAAGCACGCCATATGTGGATAAGTGATCATAATATGGCAGATTATGCCATAATTAACAGATAGCTAATCTTGGGAAGAAGAGCGAATAGTAGAAACTATAGAGATTATAATCAGTCATATAGCAAGAAAGTGTCTTCCAAAAGTAATGTTAATGGCAAACTTTAAAAAAAGCAAGCCGGACTGATGGTACTGAACAATTAAGGAAGAACATAACTGACAATTTTTGTCCTATTCAAAGAATATCGCGTAGATTCTGTCTACAGCCTTATCCAATTGAGGAAACAAGATTTTTAGACAATTGATCTCACCTACGTATCACAAGACCTGGTCAGGCAATTGTTAGGTGTCTTGAGTAAAGCTAATCTACTACATGAAATCTAGAGGAAACTGATGGAGATAACTGGTTACACCAGGTGGTTCAATGGAGAATTATCCTATGACCCAAAATGATCTAGAAAGGAGGTTTTTGGGTCTTTGAGAGATTCTAACCAATTTGGGGTGCCTGCCCACTCTATGGAAAATCTAGCCTTTACAATTTCTGGGCGTGACTGCTAAGTGTCACAAATAATTATTCACCAATAACTCAGCATTATGATGGATAGATCTAAGTATAAGGTTGACATGTTTACTGCTGAAACATGTTTGCCTTACCAACCATCTGCTGAGGATATAATTCTAAAAGAAGCCTTGATGATATGCCACACAAAGCTTCAATTCCATGCAATGCCTGGCAAGTATGTCGGAGATCTTCTGTGCAAGCTCCGTGCGGTCGGCTGAACATGTGGGTGTCGTGAGATAGCCTCGCTCTGCGAGGCTGTTATGAGGGTGCATGGGGTGAGATCCCAAAGATCCTGTGTCCAGTTTCTTATAAGTCTAGCATCTGGATCTCCTTCTTGGGTCTACGATGCCCACTACGTGTAGGCTCACCTTGAAAGAAATATGTGATTGTATGTTGTCAATTTCTTGCCTGGCTGTGGGACTTGTGAGGCTATCCCTATGTCTGGTGACCTTTGAAACCAGGGGGCAAGCTTACCATTGATCCAGGTAATCAATAATTTGTCTCATCTCTAGAAGCCTCTGGAAAAACAGGTCATGGTGGCATCCCTCCAACACATTGTCCTCAGCCTCTACCTGCTGGAAATTGCATACACACTTAATCTCAACTCTCAATGATACTGTTAATGCAGTCTGCCTCAATTTGAACCAATGAGTTCAATTCTGGAGCTGGCCCATGGCAATCTATACTGCATGAGAAATAAATATTCCTGGAGCTTGGTTGAAGCAATCCTCAATCAAGTAGAGAAAATGCTCTTCTATAAAATACAATTTTGGTGATGTGGCATTTCTGGGGGAGCTATCTTTGCTGAATGTACATGTGCCATAAGTCATCTCTAAAATTCCAATGGAGCTCTTGTTGTGCCACACTAGCGTAGGGTAGAGTATTGGTATGGGGGATGGTGACCTATGGGCATGCCATGACAATGAAACCATTTAGCTGAGCTTGGTCGAGCTAGTTGATGATCTAAAGGGATGCATCCGTGAATAGGGGTCTCACTGCGAGGTTACCTCGGATAGGCGAGAGGGCATCTTGACTAGTAAACTCTCCAATCCACTCCACTCATCCTTCCGTAATCCACTGCCCAAAAAGAGCCTGCATACAATGCTGCTGGTCAGATTAGTGAGTGAAATAGGAGGAATATTATATGTAGTCTTCAAAACACTTTCTCTTCAACCTCGCTAAGGAAGCATGCATGCCTAAGTATTTATAGTGAAATCGGGCCTGGAGAAAATGCACCTTAAGTAGACCTATGATTTGACAATCTTTGTCTTGCCTATTAAATTTGAAGGAATCATGGTGGAGTTGTCTCTTATCCGAGTTGAAGATCATGACCTTGGTTTTACCAAACTTGATCTTCATATTTTGATTGCAACCAAAAGCTTGCAGCATGACCAAATGCATTTATAGGCCGTTTGCTATGTTTGAGATCAACACTACATTTGTGTAAAGCAAAATGGAAACAAGAGTTTATACCAGTGATGATCCTTCCTTGCGCAGTGTTTTGATAAAGGATACTAATGAGTCCAAAGAAGGTGCGGGATAATGTTATCCCTACTTCACATTAGATGGTGCTAATTGACCCTCTCATAGAAATCCATGATCGCCAAATAGGTCCTAGAGGCGAGATATAAGAAGCCTATGGCATTGAATCAAAGGCCTTTCCAAAGTCCACAAAGCAGCAATATGCTAAGAGATGATGATGATGGTATTAATGTACATTGTAGGCAGAATACTATCTATGGAGCCAAAAACAGCATTACAAAATCTGCAAATGTGATAAGTGTTATGAGTGCTACTTCAATGCTTACTGGTAGTGATGTGTGTGATGTTGTGGGCCTGCTCTAGGAGTTGTTTTCTGGTCCTCATGACTCGGGCAATGTATGTGCAGCATTTGTACACCTTTGTTGTTCAACAACGGTGTCATATGACAGAATCTATCTTGTACAATGGAATATGTTGGGCACCCTAGGAGAGCATGTTACTTGGTGTAGATACAGCCACCCTTCCCATGGTATCTAAACCTGGCCCCCTGTTTGCCAAGGGACTCTCTCACATCTTAAGGGGTGTGAGCCTAACCGTATGGAAGCGTATGGAAGCCCCACTGTGTCTTCTTGCATCCTCCTCCTTTCTTATCATCAAGAGACAACATTACTTGTTCTCTTTAACTACCTTCTTGAACTGCTTAGCTGAAAGCAATGCCTAGCTTTAACATTGCTTGTTCTCTTTAACTACCTTCTTGAATTGCTTAGCTGAAAGCAATACCCAGTGTTAACTAGCAGCTTTGGCTTTGTAAATGCAACACCATATTCGTTTTTTCTTGCATGATGCACCACATATCTTCATATTGCCGAGGTCTTCCAAGCAAAATATATCACACAATCATAGGAAAAATATCACACAATGCTGCATTCTTATATTTTTTCTAGTCTGCAGATGTATTTGATCGCTCTTTTCCTTCCAAGAAGTCATGTACTCCTAGTTTCAATGATGAAAAATGGAATATGGTGTGGTTTCTCGAAGCCTATGTTAGATATGCTCAATGCCCCACCCTCCTGGTAGCCACCAGTGGTCCAAGGTGCTCAAGTTGTAAGGCCCCCATATGAGGAGAAGCCATGTGTGAGCTCGGGACACTGGATGGATCCTGACTTGCATGTCAGATGCGGTCTATCAATGAGACCATTGATGGTAGAAAGGTGATTGTGTGGGAGCTCCTTATTCTTGCTGGGGCCTGGGGGCCAGCTGGCCAGTGGGCCCCCTGGTAGGGGTTCGGGGACGAGAGCCCTCGAGGCGACGGTATAGGAAATATTCCCTGAATATTCCATGGACGACTAGTCGGTTCCACCGACTAGGTTGACTAGTCGGCTCCACCGACTAGGTCGACTAGTTGACTCCACCGACTACGTTGATCCGACTACCGTCCTCATAGCTATAAAGAAGCGACCTCCCCAGTCCATTGCATCCGATCAGTTCTGATCAGATTAGATCTTCCAGCTAGTAGCTCTTCACCTAGTATCTGTCTAGATCGCCATCTAAGCTCCACTGTGGGAGCGCAAGGGTGGACGGAGCCATCATCTGTACTACATCAGTATTGAAGGAAAAGTTTGTTCCTCTCCAATTTGCTGTGTACTCTCTATTCTTTGTTCAGTTTCTGTTCCGCTGCGCCGTGTAATTTAACAGCCAAAACCTCAATCCTATAGATCAGCAATGCTGTGACAAGTGTGTCAAACTCGAGCCCTCAACACCATATGTTAGGGGTCTTGCATGTGGTCTCAAATTCATAGTATTGGTGTCACCCTGCCTCTCTTCTTTTCTACACACACACACACACATACACTTTTTTTTTAGTGAAATCTTATATATCTGTATGGGAAACCTCAAAAGAGGTAAAAGCCCACCAATAAGTACAAGGAAAAAATTTACAAGTACAGCCTCAGAGCAAAAGTCATGAGGCAGCCAAGTAAAAAGTTACATATCAAGCTGGAGAAGGATCAAACACATCATCCTCCAGCTTCAAATTGTTGCTCTGTAAAAACACACACACACACACACACACACTTTTTTGGTGAAATTTTCAATGCTTTATATTACACAGTAGCTTCCCCTAAATGGGGAGCTGAAGAGTACATCAAGAGAAGATCTCACTATATGACAAGTATACATTGTAGTCTATATAATGAGTTTGCAGACAATCAAAGAAAGATTGCTCAGAGAGCGTTGGAAAAAAAGTGCAAAAAAGTAGGATCACCAAAGACTATGATTTCTATCCTTACATAGAGTCCAGAGTGCCCAATAACGAACTCAAGTGAAGAACAACTCAAACCCTGTTTGCGTAGGTGAACCCCAAAGAGCCATAAATGCTTCCCAAAGGTAGCATTAGGAAATCTAGCTCTCAAACATTGCCAAAGGAGACCCAAGAAATCACAGGTGTGTGGACAAAGCCAAAGGAGATGAGGCACAGATTCCCGTAGAGCCAAACATCTGTGACAAATAGCCGGCGCAATATGTCTTCGTGCCAAGAGCTGCCCAGACAGAAGAACCCCAGCATCACGCACCATAAAACTTGCTGTCGAGGAGGAACGTTGGAACTCCAAAGCTCCCACAATCTTTTCGGCCACGACTTTGCTGGGCGATTCATGTGCTAGAGCTGATTTTCCTTATCTGAAACCCAAGGTTGGGGCAGCAAAACTTTATACAAGGAAGGCACTGTAATGTGGGACAGCCTCAAAGGATACACTGATAAATGTGGGGAATGAAGGTTCCAATCTTCAAGACTATTCTCAAGCTCAACTGGTGGCACTGGCAGAAAAGGCCGAAGCATTTGAGTAATATTTTGCAATAGAGGATGATAATGCATCCCTAAACCATATTGTCTGGCAGCCAAAGGAAAATATATCATGGTACCATCATCACGAATCACATCAGCCACAGAGTGGATCCCTTTGAAACTAATAAAATAGGAACGTCTAGGTTTCTGCAAAGCCAGGGAAGGGTCAAAGACCTCTGACCAATGTATACTTTCAGCTCTTAAAGAATTGCCCTGCAAAGAGTCGCGGCCGTACGCACACGCGCGCACACACACACGCGCGCGTGTGCGCATACACGAACACATGTTTATTAATGTCTCCAAAAGACTAAAGAGGCCTATGCAACCACAAAATATGAAATACATCATGGTCGGTACCTCCCATGTAGGGGAGCTAGAGGTGTCTATCATACCTCTATGTATATATTGTAAAGTAGACCAAAAGCTCTAGATACATTTGAGATTGGTGGACCAAGCCAAATATTAGAGACATGAAGCTGACCTGGGTCAGTATCTATCATGAAAACATTGGTTAGGGAGGGATCATGAAGCTGACCTGGGTCAGTATCTATCATGAAAACATTGGTTAGGGAGGGATCATCACTGGTTTTCCATAGAGGAGAAATTGGAGTAATCAGGTCACATACCATATAGTACCAATCTGTTACAGCATGTTATGTTCTGCTATGTCTCATTATACCTCCTTGGAGGGAATTTTGTTTTGGGATGACAGGAATATGATTGTATATATATATCTTTTGACTTTAATACAATAAAAATTTTACTTTTTACCAAGAGGTGGGATTGTGTGTTTGGCAGGGGGAGGGGTGCTTTATTGATGAATTTAGGTGAGGTGCTGTAGTGGAACAACAGTGATTTGTCCCTTGGATCTCGTAGTATCCAGGCCATTGCATCAAACATGCTTCTTTGTTTCTATCTCTCATGTGTCACAAAGAGTACAGAGCCTTTCTTCTCTATGATGTAGTGTGGCAGCAATCTCATGTTCTGCCTCAATCTGGAATCCGTGGGTCATGCATGAGCTGATTCGTACTACATGAGAAAGGAAAATTTATAGGTACTGTCTGAAGCTGCATATTCAATTGAAGGTTGGGATAATGTACAATTGAAACTAACTGGTTGCATTAGGATGGCTAACAATTTTGTATTCTTTCACAACTGTGCAACATGAACTCCAAGAAGTATATTTACTTTATTCTATTTTGGATGCAGTCGCCTTGATTTGATTTTCAAAGATGTTGTGCTTTTAACATACAATGGTCTGCTACCCTATCCGTGTATGCTGATATTAGAAAAGGCTTTCCCAAAACCCTCCATTTTTGAAATGCCTCCTAGCTTCCATTTCCAAGATTTTTGGTCATATCCTATGCATATGTTTACTTAGCTTTGATGCAGTTTCAGTCAATCTTGATTTAAGATAAACAGACCTTGCACCCATGCCTCTGTTCAAGTCTGTATGTCAAGGACAAACCTCTAAATTTTTTCAGACTTGCATCTTGGACAACCATGTAGAAAGCACTGCATTAGCTCAAATAGACTTAACTCATATTCTCTTCAAGTTTTCAAAATTTCTTCTGGTGGAACTTATTTGTTCACTTACAATATCTTGGTACCATCCTTTTAGCAAAGAATGATCTGAGAATTTCCTTTAGACATTTCATTTTTGTATACCATGGCCGTATGCTGCACTATACATTCAAAGACATGTTTTGTAAGGTGGCTGACAGTGGACACCTTGTACAACTAAATTCTCTTGCTGTGGTCATTCATGTTTTTTGCACCAGATATTCTTTTGAATATAGTTTAATGTACTAAACAAGCATGGCAAAGAAAGTATACTATTAATTTTCCCTACTATTGTAGCCAATTCAGTTGAGGATTGCAAATGGACAAATGTTATCTCATGGCTACACTTTTAACATGGCTGTGTCTGTGAAATCTATGATATGACATTAATTGCTGGGGGCGTTAATGTATTAATGTGGCATTTGTTGTGTTTTTAGGAGAGATTGGACCAGGATGGTCTATGGCTTGGAAGGTTGCACTTTGGGCTCGGCTATGGAATAGCACAAAAGCATACCAAATGGTTAAGAGGAATTTTGTCTTAATTCCATCAGATCAGACGACAGAAAGCCTTGATGGTGGAGGTCTCTATGCCAATCTTTTTAATGCACACCCACCTTTCCAAATTGATGGAAACTTTGGGTAAGATAAAGGAGGACTGGTTTTCGTGCTCTGCAAATTTTTTAATTGTACTCTTTCATGTTTCCCTTATGTAGTTGATTTTCTTTTTAAAAAATGTGGGTTTATATTATCTTATATAGTTGATTCCCAGTTGATTTCTTTTATTATGAGGAAATTCATGGCACCTTTCTCTCAAGTATTATATCATGCTTTACTTAAATCATTTTCCTCTTGAGAAAGTGTGAACTACCTTAGTGCATTGCAGATCTCTATGAGCTTGATCATTTAAATGCCATATCTAGATTAATTTTGTAAGTTAATGGGAACACTCTATTGAAAATGAGCTGGAAGGGTAGCAAGGGTAGCTGTTTGCAGCCTGCTTCTTGGGTTTCCAGCTCAGTGCATAAGTTAACATGCAAACAACCAGTGTGGTCGACTATACAACCACAGATCATGTCTTGGTTTAGAAACCTCTGGTAAAATGAACACTCGTCTGCAAGCTCACAGTTAAGTTCTTCATCGTTCCACAGTGGAAGGCAAAGTTCAGTACGTGACTAGGAAAAACAGCTCATAGCCTCTGCTACAAAGAGAGAAGGAAGGGTGCTAGGGGACAACCTTGATAGATTGATCTGGAAATCTAAAACCTGCCACCTCTTGCCCTCTGAAGGAGTAATCTGCTATGACCTGAACAATAAAGAGAAGAGACTCCTGAAGACAATGAAATCCCATATGCTGCGGAGTCTCATCCTTATGGTTTCTCTAAGTCAAGAAAGAGAATGGCCAATGGCTGATGACGGTCTTTGGCCCATTCAACTACTCAAGATAATTAAAATATATATAATACTGTCTTGCACAAATGATGAAAAGTATATCCGGGCACTGACCCTTGTAGAAGCAGCCATAAGTCTTCAGCCTGCACAGAAAGAAGCATGTTATCCCATTTCTGTCTTTCCGATGATAGCATATGAGATCTTGAAGTGGTGTTATCTCTCGGTAGAGGGGAATTATTAAAATCTCCACATATAAATGCATTGGATCTCCATGGATATTTGCTTAAAGAATCCCATAAAAGAGCCCTCATGGCAGAGGTCTGGGAGGCATAGACTGATGCAAACTCAAGAATGTCACCATTGACATTACATTGTATGACTATCCATCGGCCACTGCTGTCATTGAATGCTAACTGAGGCTCCAGCTCATGTCTAACCATTATGCATACGCCTGAGTAGGTAGTGGTACCAACATAATATATATCATAGCCGCCAAAGTGATCATGATGACCAGCCTTAGAGTGTTGATTATGCTCTTGCAAACAAACAATATCTGGCTGCATTTTATGTACATAATTCCAGAAAAGCCTCCACTTTGAGACATTGCAGAGGCTCTGTACATTGTATGTAAAGCACTTAAGTGTTTGATGCATGAAAGAGATATATACAGGAAGTATAAGTATGAAACAAGATATCAGAGAGGCGAAGCCTCTACCTGCATGGGTTGCATGCCTTCGTGATCCATGAAAGATATAGCATTCTCCCCTTCTTCAGAATCACATATGGGGATGCCCTTCTTCAAAACCCCCACCCAATTTTGAAGGACAGGAGCTGAAGTGGAAGCCTGTCCTAGTGAGGGAGAAGAAGCATCCCATTGACGAGATTGAAAGGGGCGTTGCTTCAATACAACCACCTTCTTAGGCTGTTGAAAACCATCCCGATCTGTCCCCACAGATTCCTTCATCTTCTCTTTTTCTTTTTCTTTTCCTTTTCCAGCAAGTGATTGCACCTGATTAACTGGTTTAGCATTCTTTGCTCCATTTCGATTTGCTGCCTTAGCTTGCAAATTCTCATTCTTTTCCCATGTCTGTGGCGGCAAGGCATTAGGAGGGGGTTGATGCAGAACCATTGGGCATTCAGAGGCTAGATGCCCAAACTTGTGGCAGGCAAAGTAAGCGCCTGCAAACACATCCCATTTCAAGTCAAAAAACTTTTTCCCCAATTGCACACCCTCAACTTCCACTGCAATAGAAGGAGGGGTAGGTGTGTCAGTGTCCCAGAGGATGCAGAATCTGTTACGATTTCCCATGGGGCGTGGAGGACAAATGACCTGTCCCAATGAAGCAGCCAGGCCAGGCAATTCTTCATGCATATAATCCGGGAAGTTAACAACCTCAACCCATACAGGACAATGATGTCGTATAAGACTTTGGTAATCCTTGTTTGGGGACCAAGGCATGGCATGTACCATCTGCTTCCCATAGAAGAGGGGAGAAAGCTCAAGGAGCCTCTGCTTGCACAAGGCATCTGATAAGTGCACCTCATAAAAGCCTCTGGATGCAAAATAGACACCCTCTACAAAGCATCCTCCAAGGATAGACTTGATCCATTGCGCAACATCACTGGTTGCTAGGATTCTTCCTGGAAAGAAAATTATTACCGCGGTTTGAGATAGCTTCCTGAGAGGATTCACAAGGGAGGGCAAATTCAATTTGTATGTGACCTCTGAAACTGGTTTGCCCCATTCCTGTCGTGACTGCTGAAAGTCATGCTTAAGTGTATCAAACACATATTGAGCTTCCATAGTAAGCTCATCATCTTGTGATGCATGCTGAGAAGGACGGCGCTTGGCATATGCGGGTCTTTCTTTTCTAGCATATCTACAGACGTCGGAACCTGAAGCCATGATTGAAATATGGCAAAGCAAGAAAGAAATAGAGTGAAAGATGAAGCAGACAGAGAAAATGTACGGAAAGGCACAGGGAAAAAGTCCAGAACTGTACGTCAGAGGCTGTACGGAAGGGCTTGTACGGGATAGGATGTACGGAACAGCAAGGAGACTGTACGGAAGATACTGTACGGACGAAGAAGTACTGCACGGAAATATCAGAGGCTGTACGAAGAAGACTGTACGGAGGTTCTGTACAGACAAGAGATGTACTGCACGGAAATATGTACGAAACTGTACGGGAAAGGTAGGGTTATACAGAGATGCTAAAGGCGCTGAAAGTACTGCGTTGTACAGAGGACTGACTGAAAACCGTACATACGTACGGCAAAAAAAATGAGGTGAGGGAACTGTACGGCCTGCGCGTAAATCTGCACAGGGATTGCGACCCTCTCGTAGCAGCTGGTACGGCCGTTCAAAAGATCCGTACGGCGACCGTACGGGCGTACGGACATAGGGGGAGAGGCCTGCGAGGATATCTTGGCACCTTCGCTCACGACCTCACGCTCTCAGCTAGCACCTTCGCTCACCTTCGCGTGCGCGCGCACACACACACACACACACACATATTTTTTTTTTAAGTGAAAACTTTTGATTGATTATATTACAAGAGTAGCGACCTCAAAATGAGGCAACTGACATTACATCAGTTGAAAATCTCAGTGTATGCTAGATATACATCATGATCTATGCAGCACATCTACAAGCAATCAAAGAAGGATTGCTGCAGAGAACGCTTAAAAAAGCCAAACAAGGAAAATATAGGATTACCAAAGACTTTACAGTTTGTGTCTGCCCATAAAGTCCAGAGTGCCCAATAGCAAACCCAAACAAAGAAAAGATGAAACTCCGGTTTGGGTGGATGAAAACCAAAGAGCCAGAAAGACTTTCCAAAAGGAACAATTGAGAATCTCGCTTGTAGGCGCTGCCGAAGAAGATCAATGAACTCATGAGAACATGGACAAAACCAGAATAAATGAGCCACATATGTTTGAGTTCTCAGGAGACTGTATATACCTAGATGAATCCAAGAACACTCCCAAACTCATCCTCTAAAAACACAACATAGTGCAATTTCAATCTCACGATAGTCACTCATAAGATTGAAAACCATAAACTCCATCACGCATAGCAAGGACTAGCTACTATGACATCCCCACTGACGTCATCAGCGCCCAACAGTGGGTGTAGACCATAGTATAAAAGTATGCTCTCACACATACAAATCCACACACCCACACATACTTGAGCATCCATTTATACAAAGTCTTCGTACTGAGTTTCTGTCGGCACTCCGGAGGTGAAGGGCAAACTCAGCCATGACGAAGGCTAGCACTAAAGGAGAAGGCTAATCAAAAAGTAGTCCAAATCTCTTCAATCAAGCTACAACTGCTGTGGCAACGAGCAGAAGCAATGTGTCTACGAGCCAACATCTGTCCAGATGGAAAAATGCCCAAAAGCACTCGCCAGAAGAAAACCTGTTGCCGAAGAGGAGCTTTGTAGGCCCAAAGCTGCTGTAATCTCTTTCTCCACCACTTGGTTGCGCGATGCATTCGCCAAATAGAATTGCCTTCTCTGCAACCCAAGGTTGAGGCAAAAGGATTTTATATAATGCAGGCACCGTAATCTGAGATAGCCTCAAAGGGCGAGAAGAGGACCCTGGGGAAGTCAAAGTCCAATCCTCCAACCTATCGTGAAGTTCCAAAGGAGGAATCGGAACAAAAGGCCAAAGTATATAAGCAATTTGTTGCCACAAAGCACGATAACAGAAGTGATGCCTTTAAAAGAAACAAAGTACGAACGGCGAGGTTCCTGTAAAGCCAGTGGAGACTGAAAAACTTCGACCAGTGAATGCTTTCAGCTCGCAAAGAATTACCCAGTAAAGACTATTGACCATGCCATTCCAGATGAGAGAGGACATGCTTCCAATCAAGAAGCAAAATGGAGACCAAAGGGCAGCCAGGCAAAGTGCCATCGATGCGACCAAATAAGAAATCCTAGTAATTGATTTGCCAGTGACCAAAGGCAGTAATACTTATATATGTGACCAGAGATCTAATCATAAGAGCCCTAGGCTGATCACCTTGTAGAAATTGCAGCAACATTTTTCCCTTGTGAGCAAGGATATGCACCTGGATATTCGTGATGTTCAAACCACCATGCATCTTAGGAGAACAAAGTTGATGCACTGAAAGCACCCTGAGACTTTTTCTGCCATGTTTGGAACGCAATAAGACATACATACTTTTTATTTTTTTTTTGTGAAAACTTTTGATTGATTATATTACAAGAGTAGCGACCTCAAAACGAGGCAGCCGAAAATACATCAACTGAAAATCTCAGTGTATGCTAGATATACATCATGATCTATGTAGTGCATCTGCAAGCAATTAAAGAAGGATTGTTGGAGAGAACGCTTAAAAAAGCCAAACAAGGAAAATATAGGATCACCAAAGACTTTATAGTTCCTATCTGTCCATAAAGTCCGGAGTGCCCAATAGCGAACCCAAACAAAGAAAAGATGAAACTCCGGTCTGGGTGGATGAAAACCAAAGAGCCATAAAGACTTTCCAAAAGGAACAGTCGGGAATCTCGCTTGCAGGCGCTGTTGAAGAAGATCAATGAACTCACGAGAACATGGACACCAAAATAAATGAGACACTATCTTCTAAGAACTCAAACATCTATGGCAACGGGCAGGAGCAATGTGTCTATGAGCCAATATCTGTCCAGATGGAAAAATGCCCAGAAGTACTCGCCAGAAGAAAACTTGTTGCTGAAGAGGAGTTTTGTAGGTCCAAAGCTGTTGTAATCTCTTTCTCCACCACTTGGCTGGGTGATGGATTTGCCAAATAGAATTACCTTTCTTTGAAACCCAAGGTTGAGGCAAAAGGATTTTATACAATGCAAGCACCGTAATCTGAGATAGCCTCAAAGAGCGAGAGAGGACCTTGGGGAAGTCAAAGTCCAATCTTCCAACCTGTCCTGAAGTTCCAAAGGAGGAATTGGAACAAAAGGCGAAAGCATATAAGGAATTTGTTGCCATAAACCATGATAATGAGAACCCAAGCCATACCGTGTAGATGCCAGAGAAAAAGGTAGCACAGATTCATCATCATGAATAATGTGCTGTCCTTTTTGCCCATTTGACCTCATTCCTCCATGTAGCCATGTGCCATTTTCCATAGTCCCTAATGACATTCTGTATACGAGAGACAAAGCTGTGCCAAGCATAATTCATGTCCTCCTGAGCATGCAAAAGCAAGGGATGAATTGCAAATCTGATCATTTGCTGGAAATATTGATGTCAAAGATAAGCCTGATTAACATGCAGTAATCTGCTGGAGAGAGTCGGCAAATCATCCAGTGGCATACCAAATTGCAGATTTAACCATAATGGGGCATGATCTGACAATCCCAATGAGAAATCTATGAGGAGATGAAGGCTAAAATCTGCATATTGTTGTGGATAGAACAGATACCATCTGTCAAGCCTTGCCCAGTATGTGGTAAATGCATTATGATGGAAAGTATATCCGGGCACTGACCCTTGTAGAAGCAGCCATAAATCTTCAGCCTGCACAGAGAGAAGCATGCTATCCCATTTCTGTCTTTCCGATGAAAGCATATGAGATCTTGAAGTGGTGTTATCTCTCAACAGAGGAGAATTGTTAAAATCTCCACAGATAAAGGCATTTGATCTCCATGGATATTTGCTTAAAGATTCCCATAGAGAAGCCCTCATGGCAGAGGTCTGGGAGGCATAAACTGATGCAAGCTCAAGAATGTCACCATTGACATTACATTGTATGACTATCCATCGGCCACTGCTGTCATTGAATGCTAACTGAGGCTCCAGCTCATGTCTGACCATTATGGATACACCTGAATAGGTAGTGGTACCAGCATAATAAATATCATAGCCGCCAAAGTGATCATGATGACCAGCCTTAGAGTTTTGATTATGCTCTTGCAAACAAACAATATCTGGCTGCATTTTATGTACATAATTCCAGAAAAGCCTCCACTTTGAGACATTGCAGAGGCTCTGTACATTGTATGTAAAGCACTTAAGTGTTTGATGCATAAAAGAGATATATACAGGAAAATGTAAATATGAGACAAGATATCAGAGAGGCAAAGCCTCTGCCTGCATGGGTTGCAGGCTTTCATGATCCATAAAAGATATGGCATTCTCCCCTTCTTCAGAATCATATATGGGGATACCCTTCTTCAAAACCCCCACCCAATTTTGAAGGACAGGAGCTGAAGTAGAAGCCTGTCCTGGTAAAGGAGAGGAAGCATCCCATTGCCGAGATTGAAAGGGGCGTTGCTTCAATACAACCACCTTCTTAGGCTGTTGAAACCCATCCCGATCTGTCCCCACAGATTCCTTCATCTTCTCTTTTTCTTTTTCTTTCCCTTTTCCAACAAGTGATTGCACCTGATTAACTGGTTTAGCATTCTTTGCTCCATTTCGATTTGCTGCCTTGGCTTGCAAATTCTCATTCTTTTCCCTTGTCAGAGGTGGCAAGGCATTAGGAGGGGGTTGATGCAGAACCATTGGGCATTCAGAGGCTAGATGCCCAAACTTGTGGTAGGCAAAGCAAGCGCCTGCAAATACACCCCATTTCAAGTCAAAAAACTTTTTCCCCAATTGCACACCCTCAACTTCCACTGCAATAGAAGGAGGGGTAGGTATGTCAGTGTCCCAGAGGATGCAAAATCTGTTACGATTTCCCATGGGGCGTGGAGGACAAATGACCTGTCCCAATGAAGCGGCCAGGCTAGGCAATTCTTCATGCATATAGTCCGGGAAGTTAACAACCTCAACCCATACAGGACAATGATGACGTATAAGACTTTGGTAGTTCTTGTTTGGGGACCAAGGCATGGCATGTACCATCTGCTTCCCATAAAAGAGGGGAGAAAGCTCAAGGAGCCTCTGCTTGCACAAAGCATCTGATAAATGCACCTCATAAAAGCCTCTGGAGGCAAAATATACACCCTCTACAAAACATCCTCCAAGGATAAACTTGATCCATTGCGCAACATCACTGGCGGCTGGGATTCTTCCTGGAAAGAAAATAATTACCGCGGTTTGAGATAGCTTCCTGAGGGGATTCACAAGGGAGGGCAATTTCAATTTGTATGTGACCTCCGGAACTGGTTCGCCCCATTCCTGTCGTGACTGCTGAAAGTCATCCTTGAGTGTATCAAACACATATTGAGCTTCCATAGTAAGCTCATCATCCTGAGATGCAAGCTGAGAAGGACGACGCTTGGCATCTGCAAATCTTTCTTTTCTAGCATATGTACAAACATCTGAACCTGAAGCCATGATTGAGATATGGCAAAGCAAGGAAGAAATAGAGCAAAAGACAAAGCAGACAGAGTAACTGTACGGAAAGGCACCGGGAGAAGGTGCAAAAACAGTACGGCAGAAGCTGTACGGAGAGGCTGTACGGAACAGCAGGAAGAAACTGTACGGAGAGCACTGTACGGATGAAGAGGTGCTGTACGGAAAAAACTGTACGGATGGTCGTACACGATGTGAACTGTACGGAGCAGCGGGAAAGCTGTACGGAAGGCTGAGTACACTGACGGTGTCACGTCGTACGGAAGGGCTAACGGCAAAATTAGAGACGTACGGAAGAACGACAAGTTGTATGGTCCTGCACACCGGGAGAGTCCGTATGGCGATCGTACGGACGTACGGACGGAGGGGAAGATATCCTAGGAGGGTATCGCCTGCACTCACCGTCGCTCACCGTTCTCTCCACACACACACTACTGAAACACACACACACACACACACACACACACACAGACTGAGTGACTTTATTAAAAGTCTTTAGAAGACTAAATAGGGTAATGAGACTAAAAGAAATTGATACAATGGGTTGGGGGTGGAGCCACTAAGCGGGCATCAACACCCATGACGAATACAAAAGAACATTCATAATCATGATCATAACGGCATTGGTACATCAAGAGAAACTCTCTAAGCTCATGAAGCAAGAGCCGATGAGGTGGTCAACCCTAGGAGGGGGCGTTGTTGTGTGAGGCTGCTGTGGTGGCAAAAAGCCCGTGATAGAGCGCTGGCGACTATCGACACGGCAATCCATTGTGGTCTACTAGTTGTAGCCCTACGGCGGACAAGTGCCTCAGTCACTCCTGTGAGTCGTGTATCCAGCCTGATGAGCATGGAAGGAAGGTCCCCTAGTGTGATCTGTGCCTTAATACATTGACGAGTCTAATGTGTCTCTGACTCTCGCTTGGTTTCTCGAGTCGCCGCGCCTACGTGGGTCCTGGTGGTTGGTACTGTCTGGCTGGAAAAACTCGGTGATCATGCTCTAAGCGGTTCGACTGTCTATCTTGATCTCCCCTATGTGCCCTTAGCAACCGCTTCCTGTGTCGCACGGCCTCATGGATGAAGGCCACCAAGCATCTCTGGTATGGGGGTAGAATAGGAAACTAGGTAGGGATACGAAACCATCTCTGAAAGGGTAGTGATATTGACCCCTGATCTTGTAGTACACAGGGAATTTGAAATCGAAATGTCCCTCTGACTCGATCTCCCGAGAGTCGCACAAGGTGCATCTCTGGATATGCCCTCCACCTGACCACTCTCAATACGAAGATGGTGTGATGAGACTAGGAACTGTATAATCGATTTTTCCATGGAGTGGGGGAGGTGCATCTGTGTGTCCCCTGGTAAGTCGAAGAAGCCCTTTGCTGAAATCCATAGGCAGTGATCATTGTAGAAGTTGAGCTTCACAGGGAGCTCACGAGGTGCCAACCAAGTCTTAAATGTGTGTAACTGTAGGAGATTCTCTTGAATGACATGGTTCACGTCATGATATGTGAGCGGGATAGGGGGCCTCAACGCTGTACTGGAAGGGAGGTAGCTTGTCTATGTGAAGCCCTACACTCTCAAATCATCTGCATGTATGTGCATACCAACACACCCTCTGCTGCCAGTGCCATGGAGGAGGATAAAGCCAACCAGGGAAGCCTACATCACTGTGCGGTGCAAGATCCATACTGTCTAATGCGGTAGAGATTTGTGTATGACCTGAAATGCTGCATCAAGTTGTAGTGGGGTTGCCCCACACTTATCCAAAACAATATGATGTTACTGCGAATCATTCGTGAAAGCATGAGAACTTGAAGCCTTTCAACTCGAGCCCATTTTGTCTCTGATAGATCTAGCCCCCAACAAGGGCTTCCATACATACCTGTTGGTCGGACCAAACAGTCAAAGAGAAGACTCTTGGTCTGAGTGAAACCGGCCTCTAATCACTCAGAGGGCAGTGGAACTAAACCTTTAATCATTTCACACTTATTTACAGCTCACAAAGCATATATCACAACCATTAACCATTGCATGATCACCATTTGGCATTTACCCATTTGTTCACAAATAAAACCACTGAAAAAGGGATGGAGGCTAGAATGCCCCTGCTCAACAGACATAGACAAGTGCACCCGATTGGCCCCAAACACTGTGGCGCCCCTTTCGGTATTTCTTTATATTTCACAGCGAAATGATTACAAGTTGCATTTGGGAGACCTTCCCTGCAACTGAGCACGCAGCCCCAATTCACTAAGCCTTCGCAAGGCTTTCAAGCATAGAACGCCATCACATAAGTGCACTTAACCCATAGGCTCAACCCAAAGGCATTCTCTTTTCCGAGTGCAATTCCATTGGCTGTCCAGATGCAATCACACTGCACCCCAGCTGCACTCTCTTTGAGTGGTTTCCAGATGGCATTCACAAAGCTTTTCAAAGCTCCAAAATAAAATCAGCAAAGTACCCAACCAAAGAATGACTCATGTAGCACTGCCTAGGCACCTGTGAGCCAGAAAGAGGCGGCACATGAGGCCAACCAATAGCTTATGGCAAAAAGAAATTGCAGCAGCAAAATCACAACTCACCAAGCCCTGAAAACTCGAACCAAGTCCTCAATCGCCAAGAGGACATAGTAGCCAATGCCCAATTACATTCTCAGCCAAAGAGGAGTGCAAAAGCATGAAGAAAGAGCATTTACAAGAGCCGACCAGCAAGAATTCCACTAAAAAATGCGAAAAGAAGCACTTCTGTCGCGAAGAAGTGGGAGTTCTTGGGCTCAAAAGAAGCGTGCTTCAGAGAGGAATGCATTAAGAAGGTTTTGGAGAAGTTTCATCGCCGGAAAGTCCTCCGAAACTGAGAAAAACCAGTTAACCAGCGCGTGGGACCACTCGAAATTCAACAGAAAGCTGTAGCTTTGCAAGAGGAGAGGCCCAGGAGGCGGTAGAAGTAAAAAGGTCCAGAAAAAGCCACTTTTGCAAATTCGACCAGCAAAAGAAGTGCTCAGCTCTGCCCGTTCTACCAAACGCACGGAGGGAAAAGCATATCACTACGAAGGGGAGGCAGAGGGGAAGCCATCGGGCCAAACGGAAGTCGAGGAATCCAAACGGGTGAGGAGTTATGAAGAAAAACGGAATTCAGCTGAAGGAGGCTGAAAAACCAGTCCAAAATCTCAACAAAGGGAGAAGATGAGAGAGAAAACCACACATGTGAAGTTTAGAAGGCCCAGGAAGGGCAAAGGAGCATGTAGAAGGCACTAGAGCCACCTGGAACTCTAGGGGGGCCACTGAAGGTACATGGCCCTCTAGGGGGCCCATTAAAAATGCCACATCATCATTTTCCAACAACCACTCTTTTAATTCCTTGGAATGCCTTTGGGCCTAGGGATTAATTACGCTTATGTGCTAGGCACCATGCCGCGTTTAATTACACATTATTAAGCCCACGCTTGGACTTTTAAAACCAAAGTTGTCACGGTCTTGTAGTACATTAAAGTACTTAGAATTTCACGCCCCCGTGACATACCCCTCTCTTGAAACAGCAAACCACAGTTTGCTGCTCCAAAACACAGGAGCAAGCATGAAATATAGCATAAAAGTGTATACAAGAAAGCCGCAGCTATAGTATACAGAGACAGTGAAAATATGGCTAGGAGAGGCATGCATCCATCCATCCATATACACTGCTCAAAATCTATGTGATCCTCGACGATCAAGAGTCAAGATGCATCAATATCATGAAGTCTTACAGCAGAAATACTGTCAGCTCAGTATCTCGGATGAAACATACAGTGTCATCAAGCGACCTCATGAAATCACGGTGAGCCCGTCTGTACTGAGGGAGTGGAGGTGCTACCCCCCTCTCGAACACCAGGTAATGCTCCAGACGCTCGCTCTGCTGAACTACCTGTAGGAGCTTGGACCGCAGTCGGCTCTAATTGGAAAGCATCAAGGTAAAGCTGCAATATCCCAGGTGAATCTGCCAGTTCACCTTCCTCCATCCATTTCGCATCAAGTGATGGGTAATTTTGAAATTTTACCAAGTAGCGACGGATAACTTTACCCTTGAGCTTTCTATCTCTGTGTGCTAGAATCTGCTCTGGGACTAGGAGTTCATCCTGTTCTTCCACTTCAGGCTGCACCTCATCAGGTAGATCCTCCGGAATATCTCCATGATATTGCTTTAATAAGCTCACATGAAAGGCATTATGTATCTTCCAATGCGGGAGGCAACTTCAGCCTGTAAGCTACCTCGTTTATCTTTTCAGAAACCTAGAAAGGACCATAGTAACGCATGTTCAGCTTTGTGTACAACCTTTCCTTGCCTTTCTTATTTTTCAGCCTTGCCTTCTGAAAACGCAGCAAAACCCAATCACCTTCTGTGAATACCAATTCCCTGCGGTGCTTATCTGCTGCTCTTTTCTACTTGTCCTGACTTCTTTGCAAGGCATATTTGATCTTCTTGTAAGCCTCTTCAAGGCTTTCCACAAAACGATCAGCTTCGAAGATTTTCTCTTTTGTATGCAAAATGGGAGGTATCTTCTTGGCACCTTCCACTATTTCAGAAGGTGCTTTACCTGTGGATGTGTGCACCGTATTATTGTAAGCATATTCCAGCAAAGGCAAATAATGCTCCCATTTGCTTTTGTGGTCTGAGACATAGCATTTAAACATATCCAAGATGGTAGAGTTTTCATGCTCCGATTGTCCATTAGACTGAGGGTGAAAAGATGACAAAAAATTCAGCGTAGTGCCCGTATTTTCAAACAGTCCTCTCCAAAAGAGGCTGGTCATCCTCGGATCTCTATCACTGATTATGGATTCAGGCATCCCATGATACTTGAAGACATGCTGCAAAAACAATTTGGCCATTTGATCTGCTGTAATTTTCTTTCTTACTGGCACAAAGTGGGCTTGTTTGCTAAACCTGCAAATTATTGTCCACAATCCATCATGTCCAGTAGGAGTACGTGGAAGATCAAACACAAAATCCATAGCTATGCTTTGCCATGGTCTATCCGGAATTGGCAAAGGGTGTAACAACCCAGGTGCCTTCTGCCTGGCTGTTGGCCGATTCAAACACAAAAAATAAAAAACTCCGTCCGCTTTCCTGAATCCCAGGAGACCCCTATAGGAGAATAGGGGTAATCCAAAAGAAGGAGAGGGTGATGAAGAAGGGAGGAGGGAAGAGGAGGGGAAGATAGGGGAGAGGAGGAGTGGAGGAGAGGGGGAGAAGAGGAGTAGAGGAGAGGGGAAGGAGAGGGGAGGAGAAGCAGCAGCAGGCTGCAGCGGGGGGAGAGCAGCAGTGGGTGTGGGGGGGGAGCAGCAGGCTGCAGCATAGGGCAGCAGCGGGCTACAGCTCAGGGCAGCAACGGGCGCCCGGGGGGGGGGGGAGGAGGTTGCAGCGCAGGGGGGGGAGGCTGCAGCGCGGGGGAAGGGGGAAGGGGCAGTGCGGGGGAGAGGGAAGATAGGAGGAGCAGCGAGGAGGGAAGGGAGGGGGCAAGAGCAGCAGGGAGCGAGGAGAGCAGTGAGGAGGAGCGGGGAGCAGCAGCAGTTGGTTTTCTCTCGAGTCCCGCATTCCAAGGAATTAAAAGAGTGGTTGTTGGGAAATGATGATGTGGCATTTTTAATGGGCCCCCTAGAGGGCCATGTACCTTCAGTGGCCCCCCTAGAGTTCCAGGTGGCTCTAGTGCCTTCTACATGCTCCTTTGCCCTTCCTGGGCCTTCTAAACTTCACATGTGTGGTTTTCTCTCTCATCTTCTCCCTTTGTTGAGATTTTGGACTGGTTTTTCAGCCTCCTTCAGCTGAATTCCCTTTTTC
This sequence comes from Dipteris shenzhenensis, assembly GCF_047967505.1. Lineage (NCBI taxonomy): Eukaryota > Viridiplantae > Streptophyta > Polypodiopsida > Gleicheniales > Dipteridaceae > Dipteris > Dipteris shenzhenensis. The sequence continues at coordinate 22,866,700 of NC_141603.1, read as the reverse complement.
TTCATAACTCCTCACCCGTTTGGATTCCTCGACTTCCGTTTGGCCCGATGGCTTCCCCTCTGCCTCCCCTTCGTAGTGATATGCTTTTCCCTCCGTGCGTTTGGTAGAACGGGCAGAGCTGAGCACTTCTTTTGCTGGTCGAATTTGCAAAAGTGGCTTTTTCTGGACCTTTTTACTTTTACCGCCTCCTGGGCCTCTCCTCTTGCAAAGCTACAGCTTTCTGTTGAATTTCGAGTGGTCCCACGCGCTGGTTGACTGGTTTTTCTCAGTTTTGGAGGACTTTCCGGCAATGAAACTTCTCCAAAACCTTCTTAATGCATTCCTCTCTGAAGCACGCTTCTTTTGAGCCCAAGAACTCCCACTTCTTCGCGACAGAAGTGCTTCTTTTCGCATTTTTCAGTGGAATTCTTGCTGGTCGGCTCTTGTAAATGCTCTTTCTTCATGCTTTTGCACTCCTCTTTGGCTGAGAATGTAATTGGGCATTGGCTACTATGTCCTCTTGGCGATTGAGGACTTGGTTCGAGTTTTCAGGGCTTGGTGAGTTGTGATTTTGCTGCTGCAATTTCTTTTTGCCATAAGCTATTGGTTGGCCTCATGTGCCGCCTCTTTCTTGGCTCACAGGTGCCTAGGCATTGCTACATGAGTCATTCTTTGGTTGGGTACTTTGCTGATTTTATTTTGGAGCTTTGAAAAGCTTTGTGAATGCCATCTGGAAACCACTCAAAGAGAGTGCAGCTGGGGTGCAGTGTGATTGCATCTGGACAGCCAATGGAATTGCACTCGGAAAAGAGAATGCCTTTGGGTTGAGCCTATGGGTTAAGTGCACTTATGTGATGGTGTTCTATGCTTGAAAGCCTTGCTGCGAAGGCTTAGTGAATTGGGGCTGCGTGCTCAGTTGCAGGGAAGGTCTCCCAGATGCAACTTGTAATCATTTCACTGTGAAATATAAAGAAATGCCGAAAGGGGCGCCACGGTGTTTGGGGCCAATCGGGTGCACTTGTCTATGTCTGTTGAGCAGGGGCATTCTAGCCTCCATCGCTTTTTCAGTGGTTTTGTTTGTGAACAAATGGGTAAATGCCAAATGGTGATCATGCAATGGTTAATGGTTGTGATATATGCTTTGTGAGCTGTAAATAAGTGCTGAAGTGATTAAAGGTTTAGTTCCACTGCCCTCTGAGTGATTAGAGGCCGGTTTCATTGGTTCCATTACTGGGATACCACACACTCTTTCTCAAGAAGTGGGCCTGGGTAGTTTGGTGGAAGGATATCTTTGCTGCACTTTTTGACAGCTGAATATTACAACCATAAACATGGTGAGTACCCATGAGCAAGAGAGCTCCACAACTCCTCAAAGGAGAAGGCAGGAAAGCCTTAATGATCTAGCTAGTGTACAGCTGCAGGGAGCACAACAAATGCCTTTTGAGCAGGCCACACATGAGCTCAACGGTGATACTAGTTCTAGCAGTGAGTCACATGATGCTACTATGTTGAATGCACAGCTTGCAAGTGCAGTGACTACTTTGACTCAACTGGCTCAAAATTTGGCTCAGATTGTGCAAACAAATGCCAAGAAGAAGAAGAAATCAAGAAAGCACAAGCACAGAAAGAGTGAGTACACACATGCATTAGCTTCTCATGGCGGACCGCACACTCATGCATCAGTTTCCCATGAGGGACAGCCATCAAAAATGACTCAAAAAGTGACTTCCAAGAGAGAGGAATCACCCAAAAGAGCACTTGAGAAAGAGGTACAAAAAGTACAGCCAGTGCAACAGTATGAGCAGCCAGCACAAGGCCTTGGTTTGGGTACTTCTACTCCTCAAAATAATAATGTGCAGTCCATAAATGTGGCTCAACCACCTCAGCCATATTTGAGGCAGCAACCTGAATATTTTGGTACAGATTCTATCTTTGATGCTATGTTGATTTCACGGCTAATTGGGCATAGAAAGCAAGCCATGTATGACAATGTGGGAATGCAGCCAGGCATGCAAGCCACAGCATATGCTCCCATGCCTAATGTTCAGCCAAGCATGGCTCTCCCTAGTGAAGGGAATGCTGCAAATATACAGCCATCTTTGGGACAGCCAATATCAAATGTATATAAAGAATTTAAGGATGGTGGTTCTCATGTCAAGTTTGATACATATAATGGAGTACAGGACAAGTACAAAGCCCTCACATTCCTTCAATAGTTTGATGCTGCATTTCTTGGGGGTTTGTTTACAGAAGCATCCAAGATGAGGAAGGTTGCCACATTTTTGAAAGGCAATGCACTTAAGTGGTACACCAACCTTATGCTTCATGGAGATGCACCTGCTACTTGGCTGGAATTTAAGCAAGTGTTCTCTTCTACTTGGCTTACTCCAACTTTTGAAGTTGAAGTACTTTCACACTGGCATGACTTGTCATACAAACTTTGCAAGAATCTTGATGATTACACCCAGAGGTTTTGGGATGTTTTGCTGCCATTGAGCTCTTACAGGCATGTTTCTTTGAAAGAGCAAATAGAGAGGTACTGTTGTGGATTGCCTAGTGAGCTACGTGATTATTGCATCAAAACCAAGGTGGGTTCTATGACTCAATTAATTGAGAATGCAAGGACAGCATATGCATGGATGCAGGAGAAGAATTTGGGCTTTATGGACAGCAAGAAAGAAGACAACAAACGGGCTGCCAAACACCAGGATAAGGACATCAAATCTGAAAATAAAAATTATGGCAAACGACCGTTTCAAAAGAGAGGAAAAGCCCAATGGTCAAAGGCGTGGACAGCCTAATAAACAGCCCCGTACCAAGTTATCTGATGAAGAGAAAAAGTCACTCATGGAGCAAAACAAATGTTTTATATGCAAAGGAGAGGGACACCGCTCTTATGATTGCCCATTCAAGAAAAGAGACAGGTCAGATGATGATAAGAATGGTGATAAACAGGCTGATCGGAAGGGCAAAAAACCTAAACCTTCCGCAGGACTTCTTCCAGATGTGATTGGGAGTTCGCCACATGCACATGATGAAGAGGAAATGAAAAAGAATGAGATGTGCAAAGCATGGGGAAAAATCAGAAATCAGAATTGTTTGTTTTTCTTTGATTCTGGGGCAAAGGCAAATTTCATAACTCCTGATATGGCAGGAAGGCTTGGCATCAAGCCTGAGGGAATGGGGCCATCCGGCATGTGTGATATGGCCAACCCTGAACTCAACACACCTGTCACTCCTATCATTGGCAAGTTGAGGATGCATATCCAGGGATATCAGGATGCAGAGGACTTCTACATTATGCCTTTGCCAGAGTGTGATGCTTTGCTTGGGATGCCTTGGATGTACAGGGTGGGGGCTGATGTGCAGATGAGAAACAAGAAGATTTCTTTAACTCATAGAGGCAAAAATCATGTACTTGATGTAAAGTTGAAAGGGGAGTCCATCCCTGTAGTTTCAGCTTCTTGTATTTCCAATGTAATAAAGCGTCATATTTCAGCGTACTTGATTTTTGTCAAAGAGAACAGCCAACCAGTTCAGGAAGGCTCTACTCTTTCTGCTTTAGATAGAGAAAGGGCTGCTTTTATTTCAGATTTTCAGGATTGTTTCTCAAATGCACTTCCTCAAGAATTACCTCCCAAGAGGCCCGAGGATCATCAAATTGATATAATTCCAAGAAGCTCACCGCCTAATATACCTCCCTATCGTGTCAGTAAGGCACAATAGGAAGAGATAATGTCACAAGTGAAGGAACTCTTGGAAAAGGAATTAATACAGCCAAGTTATTCTCCTTATTGTTCCCCTGTGTTGCTTGTGCAAAAGAAGGATGGCAGTTGGAGAATGTGTATTGATTATAGGGCTTTGAATAAAGTCACAATTAAGAACCGTTTTCCAATTCCACGCTTTGATGATATATTGGATCGGTTGGAAGGTTCCTCAATGTTCAGTCGTATTGACCTTAAAAGTGGATACCATCAGATAAGGATACGGCCTGAAGATGTCTACAAGATTGCCTTCCGCACTTCATTTGGCTTATATGAGTTCCTTGTGATGCCTTTTGGTTTGACTAATGCACCTGCCACTTTCAATAGAATGATGGACAGAATTTTTAGAGCACACAGAATGTTTGTGGGCACTTTCTTCGATGACATCATTGTGTTCTCTAAAAATGAGCAGGAGCACAGGAAACACCTCACTATTGTGTTTCAAGAGTTAAAAAGACACAAGCTATTAATAAACACCGAGAAAAGTGAGTTCTTTATGCATGAGATTCATTTTCTCGGTCATATAGTGTCAAAGGATGGAGTCAAGATGGATCCTGCAAAAGTTGAGGCCATAAGGAGTTGGCCAATTTTGAAAAATCTGCATGAAGTCAGAAGCTTTCTTGGGTTGTGTTCATACTATCGGAGGTTTATAAAGTACTCCGCAGAAATTGCTTCTCCCTTGCATGCTTTACAAAAGAAAGCTGTACCGTTTCAGTGGGGACCAAAGGAAAATGCAGCTTTTGAAGAGCTGAAGCAAAAGTTGTGTTCTGAACCCGTTATTATCTTGCCAGATCTTGCAAAACCCTTTGCTGTAACTTGTGATGCATGTGGGAACAGCATAGGAGACACTTTGATGCAGGATGGCAGAGTGGTTGCATATGAGAGTAGAGTTCTCAAAGATGCTAAATTGTACTCGCAGACATACGAGAAGGAAATGTTAGCAGTGATACATGCTTTGACCACATGGAAACATTACCTTCTTGGAGCTGATTTTTATGTGCAGACAGATCATCAGTCACTTAGATATTTTCTCACGCAGAGAAAATTATTTGAAAAGCACATGAGATGGGCTAACTTCCTCTCAATGTTTCATTTTCAAATTGTACATGTGCCGGGTAATTGACGAATGGGTTCCCATTCAGTCAATCCGTCTCCGCTCACACCGGCCGCGAGAACTGTCACTTTTTCAAAAGACGAGCTACAGCAGTTGCAAAAGGATTTCGAACATGAGTGTTCCACGACTCTCTTCGCACGCATTCATGGCTCACACCCCTCCAGGTTACAAGCTAGAGATTGGATGCTGTCGGCGCTTCCTCAGGACCTCGCCCCCCACCTCAAGGATGTTCGTTTGTTGGGACGGGGTTTCTTTCAGGTGTGCCTAGATTCCCTGGACGTCACGAGAGACCTGCTACAGGCCGGGTTTCTACTTCTTGGCTACAGGAGGATCTTTTTGTTTCCTTTCCAACTGGGATTTGACCCAGTTGAAGAGGACAAGCAGGGAGTTTCTGTTTTCATCAGGTTCCCTGGTCTTCCCTCAGTTTATCACCGGCTTCTTTCAGTTATTAGCGAGAGGTTTGGTGTGGTGGCAGAGATCCCCCCTCTCCCTGGCGAGCCCTCTTCGGCTGCTGAGGCGGTCAGGATGGACGGGGTTCCCAGGGTTAGGGTCATTGTCCAGGACCCCAATATTTCATATGACCACATCTTCCGCCAGAGATTTGAGGTTGCAGGTCGGCAGGACCAGTGCAGAATTTGCAGATCCTCGAGGCACTTCGCCAGAGATTGCCCAAAGAAGAAAAAGAGGCCCACAAAGCAACCAGCTCGTACTAGCTTACGACAGAGAGCTGGAGCAGGACATACCGCTCCACAGACACGGACTCCCCCCTCTCCTAGGGCTACTCGAGTCCCTTTGGCACCCCGCGCCACCTCTGGCCCACGGTGGGCTCCGGTCGCGGCTAGGCCCTCTACTCTAGTTCACTCCTCCACCTCTTCGGAGGCTACCCCCTTGGAGCCTCAGGAGGAGACTACTGTTCAGGAGCCTTGTTCGACTCCACCCTTGGATCAGGCTGTACCTTCCTCAGCAGCGCAGGTTGTTGGCACCTCGTCTGCACCACTTTTTGATCAGGATCCAGTAGAGGTGCCTCCCTCTTTGGACAGAGGGAAGGGGGTTTTACATTCTCTTCCTGCTTCGGTAGGAATCCTTCGTACCCCCTCCCCAGGATTGGCTCAACGGAACTCTTTTTCCGCTTTGGAGGACCTCTCTAGCCTCCCAGATGATGATTTTGTACCCTCTACTTTTGGAGAGCCAGTTATTGGCTTCCCTGTTGAGAGATCCTTCTCTCTCTCACCTGTGGACTTTCCTCCCCTCGGACCTCATGTGTATGGCAGGAGGTCTGCTCCGGTAGAGGCTTCTGTTTCCACCACCAGGTCGGGTAAGGTATTCCAACCCACTTCCTCCCGCCGATGAGGATAGCCAGTTGGAATATACAGGGATTGGGCGGCATCCCTCATCACCGTCGCAGACAGCTGATCAAGAATCAGCTCCATCCAGGTGTTTCAGGTGGTTCCCTAGACATCCTTTTTCTTCAGGAACACAAACTGGATATCAGAGATTGCTCCGAGTCAGGTAAGTTGCTCTCAGGCCAGACTTTTTGGCTTCCTGCCTTGGGAACCAGAGGAGGTACATGCATTTCAGTTTCAGACTCTGTTCTCCCTCTGGTCATTGGACACGGTACCATAACCCCCTCCAGGGCCCAGTGGGTTTTACTTCTGATTGACGGACGTAAGGTTGGTTTCCTCAACCTTTATGCTCCGAACAACAGAGGGGACCGTGTTTTGTTTTGGAAAGAGTTGCTCTCGTGGGCTGACATTGCGGATTCATGGATTATTGGAGGTGACTTCAACATGGTTGAGGCACCTTCGGATAAGAAAGGGAGCAGAGAAGGTGGTATCCACTCCCTTGAGAGAGCAGCCTGGGATGCCTTCTTGTTCAGGTTCAGTGGCTGAGATGTTTGGTCAGATGATGCATTGTTCAGTCTCAGTCACTTTTGTTTTCATGGTCGAACCATAGGGTGCAGATGCCTATCCATGCTCGGATTGACAGATTCTATGTGGGTGACTTGGCTCTTGATAGAGGGGGGACAGTTTGCATTGCACCCGGTGGGTGTTTCCACTTCACACCATTTTTCGGTAATTTTGTCCATTTCAGAGCCTCATCTGAGAGGACGGTCTCACAGTATCAGGATCCCAGACGCCTTATACACGGATGAGACTCTCACAGAGGCAGTGTTGGAGATCTGGGTTTCTCATATGCAGGGGGGGTGGCCGGTCCTTTACATGTGGCCACAGCACTTGACAGTATCAGCGACTTCTATCACTCAGTTGCTAGTGCTCGGCGAGGTGAGGTACTCAGGCGAGAGATCGGTATCCGCCGGCAGTTGGCAGCCCTTCAGAGGGAGGAGCAGAAACAACCTTCAGATGCTTGGATACAGGAGCGCCTTGCTGCGGCAAGGGCTCACTTGCAGACCTTGCTTGATCAGAGAGCAGAGTATGCCTTCCATGCACGGGAGTCCTTTTGGATATAGATGGGAGGGAGAGTCAATAAACACTTTTTCTCTACACTTGGCCCCAGACATAGTAGAGAGAGTGTCAGGCAGCTTATTGACTCTGACGGCGTTTTGCAGTCCCAGGAGACTGTCATGCATTTAGCGACAGATTTTTATACCTCCCTTCTTTCGGCAGATCCGAACTCACAGGCCAGAGAGGTGGCTAGAGATGAAGTTTGGCAGAGTTTACCTGTGTTGGTCACCCCAGAGATGTTATGCTCACTTGATACACGCTTTACCAACACAGAATTCAAGACTGCTCTTTCTGCCCTTCATAAGGGCAAGTGCCCTGGTTCCGATGGTCTTACTCCCTCTTTTTTTATAGCCTTTTGGGATATGATAGGTGATCATATTACTTCAGCCCTGCAGGGCATTTGGGACTCGGGCGAGATGCCTGACTCACTGACCGAGTGACTCATTCACCTTATCCCGAAAGGTGGCAACAGGAATTTTGTATCCCATTGGAGACCCATCACTCTTTTGGGCACTCTTTACAAAATCCTTGCCAAGGCGATCAGCATCCGACTACAGCCCCTTCTTCCAGATCTCATCCATGATACTCAGATAGGCTTTGTGCATGGCACGAGCATTTTTGATAATATCTTTTCCTTTTGGGAAGCCATAGAGTGGGCTATGCAGAGTGGACAGAGGCTAGTAGTTTTACTCTTGGACTTCGAGAAAGCCTATGACAGAGTTGATTGGGGTTTTCTTTAGGGCACTCTCTACGGTTTGGATTTTCAAATGCTTGGATCAGAGGGGTGGCCTCCCTTTACAGATCAGCCCATAGCCAGGTTTTGATTGGAGGGGTAAGGGGTGACAGGTTTCAGATTTTCAGATCAGTTCGTCAGGGATGCCCTTTAGCCCCCTTCCTCTTTCTTTTTGTGGCAGAAGCTATGAGTATCTTCCTTAGATCTCAGGCTGAGCTTTTTGGGCTGAGACTGACCTTGAGACAGCAGGAGCAGGAGCTTTTTGACTGTGAGTTGGCTGATGACACTGCTATTTTTATTCAGGCCTCCTTGCAGTCACTTGATTCTTTCCGGACAGCCTTGGATATTTTTTTCTCAGCTGCAGGGGCACACATTAACTGGCATAAATCCTTTGGCTTTTGGATCACTGATGAGGACACTCCAGGCTAGGGAGTTGACATTGGTTTTTCCTGGATTCAGAGGGGTGTTCCTATCAGGTTTTTGGGATGCCAGGTAGGATTGGACATCTCTCCAGCACAGCAGTTTGCCCCAGTACTAGAAAGTATAAGGAAAAAGCTCCTTTTCTGGAGCTCTGCCAAACTCGACCTTGCATCTAGAGTTGTGGTAGTGAACCAGGTTCTCTTGGCCACCTCCTGGTTTGTGTGTTCTTGCTGGTGCTGGGATTGCATCACTCAGCTTATCAGACCAGTCAGGAATTTTTTATGGAGTGGACTTGATGGCACAGCGGATGTTGCAGCAAGGGTGGCCTGGGAGACTATTATTCTCCCTACATGTGAAGGGGGCCTTAATGTCATTGACCCGGACTTGCAGTGTAGGGCATTGCTTTGTAAGGTGGTGGTGAGGGGACTTATGCCTGGGTAGGAACCTTGGAAGGATTTCTTTTTTGGACGCATTGAGGCTTGCACACCAACCTTGGGAGATGATTGGGTGGACAGCCCTCGATGGATTTTCACATCAGCCCCTCTCAGATCTCCTGCCTCTCCTCTCATGACTGCCATCTTGAAAGCTTGGGGGAGCTTCAGGAACACTCTTCGAAGGATTCCACCTTCTACCGTCGAAGAGATTGATAGGCAGCCGATCATTTGGAATGATAGTATTCTTGACGAGCATGCCAGACCACTGGGCACTTCCCATTACATGCAGTGGTCTAAATGGGAGAGAGGCCCCGCCTACACAGTAGGCACTTGGAAATCTTTTATCAGGCTACCTGTGGATCAGAGACTGTAGTCCGTGAGTCACCTCAGAGGGGTAGCATGCAGGATTCAGCAGATAGATGCAGCCATCCCGGTGGAATGGACAGTTGAGCTGCCTATTACTTCCACCACTTGGATGGGGGCTTTTTCGAGGACATCAGTTCCTTTACAGGTGATCGCTCTCCGAGGTCTCGGGGAAGACGCACTGGTCTTTGATGTTGGGGATGGAGGTTTACTTTCTACATCCAAGGATGGCATTCTTCTTGAGGTTGCCTTTCAGCCTGTCAGGATTGCTGGTTTTGTGGACCTTGGAGCGGGCTTGCAGTGGTACTTAGACCCCGACCCTCTGCTCTTGGCCTTGGGATCCTGGAGGTTGTGGTTATATGGAGGTGCACCTATCAGGTGCTTGCAGTGGGACCCAGGAGAGTGGGAATGGATAGATCATGGGCACCGAGAGAGGGGGATTCCCTTCTTTCGTTTCACGGTTGGTAATGCCAGGAGGTTTCAGCTGAACAGTAGGGGTTGGATTCCCTCCAGAGCCCCCCATTGGGAAAGCTTCTTCATCACCGCAGACTTGCGTAGAAATTTCTGGAGGAGGCTCTGGAAATCCCTCAGAAATAGAAAGATCACTCTTTTCTTTTGGCTTTCTATTCATGGAGGGATTGCAGTGAACCTGTGGAGATCACGATTTGTGGCTGATCCCACTTGTCCTCGATGCCATTCTGCAGAGGAGTCAGTGTGACATTGCCTTTGGGACTGCAGTCAGGCGAGGACTGTTTGGAAAGGGGTTGCTCGGATACTCAGCATCTTTCACACTTCCCCTTTCTTCATGACTTGGGGCTCGGTTGCATGGTTATCTCTTACCGGGCCCCAGGTGTTTTATGAGGGTGAGCCTTCTTCTTGGGCACTGTCGGTCCGCCGGCAGGTGATAGAGCCCTGCTCTCTACAAGATGTACGACTTACTCCCTTCAGAGCTTCTCATGTTTCAGTGGACACCTCTTGGGAGATTTTGGCTAGCATTTCCTCTTGGCACATTTGGAGAGCCAGATGTACTGAGGCCTTGGATGGCACCCAGATACACCCATTACAGGTGTTCACGGGTATTTGGTCTGACACGGTTCACACTTTGATAGCCATATGGGCTAGCATGCAGGGCCCTTCATGGGCAGCCTCTTCTAGAAGGACCATATTTCTTCGAGTTTGGAGAGGTTCTCCCTTTTTCTCGGAGGTTTCTACCGGATTGAGATGGCACTATCAGCCTCAATCCTTTCTTTTTGGCTCTTGAGCTTTTCGTGCATTGCATGATGTATCCCGTATGGAGCTTGCTCTAACGGTTTTTCTTTAATACTTAATAGAAGTCTCTTTTTGCAAAAAAATAAAAAAAAATCCTTGGAATGCCTTTGGGCCTAGGGATTAATTACGCTTATGTGCGAGGCACCATGCCGCGTTTAATTACACATTATTAAGCCCACGCTTGGACTTTTAAAACCAAAGTTGTCACGGTCTTGTAGTACATTAAAGTACTTAGAATTTCACGCCCCCGTGACACTGAGGGTCTTGAAAGTGAGAATGAAAGCATTGTCGCTCAAGTCTAGCTAGCACGGAGTCGAGCCTGTAATGGTAGTCACATTGTAAAGATTGGGTTGGAGAACATGAGCCCTACGTATGTGTGGGATGCAACTCCCTCCATTGGCAACCCTTCCAGGGTAAAGTGCTCTCTATGCATGGCTGCCCAGGATGTGTTGAAGATTATGACCTTGGTTTTACCAAGGTTGACCTTCAAGTCATGTCTCTCACAGAAGGTATGAAATGCATCTAGGTGTCGCTAGAGTCTCTTTGTCAAGGAAGATAGTAAGACCACATCATCTGCGTATAGGAGAATTTGAAGCAAGGATCCGGCTAAAGAGCAACCAACACCTCCCTAGGGTTCCAATAAAGGTCTCAAGCCTATCTATGTAAAGGTTGAACAACGTTGGTGATAATAATGGGCAACCTTCTTTGATCCCAATAGTGCTCAATATGTCCAATGTCCACCTTGCGCCTATCTAAACCCTACCCGAGACTCTCTCATACAGTCCCGTGTGATCTCCTGATCGTATTCCAACTCCTGCAAGCATCTGATGAGTCGGGCTTTTGGCATTGTATCGAAAGCCTTCAGAAATCCACAAAGTAGCAATAGGCCCTCTATCTTCATGCTGTGACCTCCTCGATGAAGCCTCTGAGTGTAAATAAATTATTTATGGTCTCATGATCTACGTGAAAGCTAGCTTGTCCCATGGCTATGAATCCGTGAAGCTTTGCGGTTGCGGCCAAGCTAACCTTTGTGTCAAGTACTGATGCATAGAACTTGGACATGATATCCAAATCATAATGGTCTTGTAGTTTCCGCGCTCATGGGATCTCATGCCTTGTGTATGGTTGTGATGGTGTTAAGGGTCCAAGTGTGTGGGAAGCTTGTGCAAACCGCTTCACTGAAGAGCTTCGCTAAGATCGGCGGGGCCATTGTATTTGACACCACTGGTTGTTAAAAGTGTGCATGAAGTGGGGTGTGGGACATGTGAGAGATCAGGTGTTGGCTAGTTCAAGACATCATATAGTGTGCGTGCCAGGTTTTGGTATCTGTGAGAGGGGATAGGTGAGTGTTTGACACCACTGGTTGTGAAAAGTGTGCATGAAGTGGGGTGTGGGACATGTGAGAGATCAGGTGTTGGCTAGTTTAGGACATCATATAGTGTTGGTGAGTGTTTGACACCACTGGTTGTGAAAAGTGTGCATGAAGTGGGGTGTGGGACATGTGAGAGATCAGGTGTTGGCTAGTTCAGGACATCATATAGTGTGCGTGCTAGGTTTTGGTATCTGTGAGAGGGGATAGGGCTCGTAGAGAGAGAGAGAGAGAGAGAGAGAGAGAGAGAGAGAGAGAGAGAGAGAGAGAGTATTTTTGTGTTGGATTGGCAAGGGACAATGAAAGGGCTAAGATGGACTAAAAACAGTTTAGCAACTTTAAAAGCGGTCAATGGAAGAGAAAATGAAATGAAGAAAAGAGAGTAAAATGTGAGATGGCAAATGTGCATGACCTATAGCAAGATGAAGAGGCCCTCAAAACATAGTGGAGAGGCTAAAATGAGAAAAAACACTTTTGAGAGGCCCTCCAGTGTAGACACCTGAAAAAACTGGAGGACAAGATAGGGTAAGGAAGCATAAGAAAGGAGCAGCAAGAGAATGAGGAGAGGTGGTTTGGACAGGCACATTGCAAAGTAGGGAAAGTGGCCGGCGGACCCAGGGGTTGCACCTAGGAAGCCTACAATCTAGGGCATCAGTACTCTGGAGGTGTGAGCATGGGGTCAGACGTACAGAAGAGAGGTGGGGAAGTAGTGAAGAGGCTAGGGGAGGAAGGGGGGGCAGATGGGGAGGTGAGGAGATTGTAAATGGGCTTGACTTTCACATTTTTGTAGCTATCAAAATATACATGGCAAGTCTTTCTTTTGGAACATATTTGGACAAAATTTCAGCTAATTTGTGTTTTGTAACGTGTTTGAAATTTTAGCTAATTTATGATCTTGCTAAAAGAAAGGTTGAATATAGAAGTGCAAAAGGTGGTATTGTATGTAAGACGGATGTATTAGTCCTATAGAAGGGGAAAGGTTGAATATAGGAAGTGCAACAGGTGGTATTGTATGTAAGACAGATGTAATAGTTCTATATAAGGGGCATTTTGCTCATCGATATAAAATGGAGGCCCCATGTGAACATGTGAGGAAGGAGAATTTCTCCTGAAGGTATGACATGAGGTGTAGGAAGTGAAAAGGCTTGTGAAATATCGGAGATTAGGAGCCGTCCAACTAGATATGAGGCATATAATTCTGAACTTGGAACACTTTAGGTGGAAATAGAGGTAAAGGCATGTGAACATGGTATGCAAAATATTAAACACGAGCATTCTGGATAAAGCATGACTTTATTCAATCTTTTAGAGTGCCCCAGAAGACAAGCTACTGCACTCCCAAATTCTAAAGGCCTTTCTATCAAAGGCCAGGAGTTTGACTATCATTTTATGGCAGCAGAGGTGTAGGCCAAATCCTTGGTTATATTCATCATAGATTCTGTGTTGGTTTCTATATTCTATTTCAACGGGCATAGTAAGATGGACTTGTTTTCACTTGGGTTTCTTCTTTCAAAATGTGCTCCCCAAATTAAGATGTGCTAGGGCTGATTCTCATCCTAGGATTTTGATTGGAAAAGAATGATGCTCTTAAAGGAAAAGAAACATACATATAGGTAGAACATCAAGTTCGGTCACTCTGATTTTGGTGAATATTCAATGGGTGTTTAGGTTTACAGCAGCTATTGCTGAAATGCTGCTACAAAGTGATGAAGAAAATATATACCTTCTCCCAGCAGTACCGTTTGACAAGTGGCCTTCAGGATGTGTGACGGGGCTTCGAGCTCGTGGAGCTGTTACTGTTACAATTCATTGGAGCAAGGGAGATCTGTTGGAGGCAACCATTCAGCTCCACAAACAGTGCCGTTTTCTAAAAACTTTGCATTTTCAAGGCAGAGTTTCAATGGTAGAAATATCAGCGGGTTGCTTATACACTTTCAATAATAAGCTGCAAGCTGTTGGCGTTAAGTCGGTAAGATTATAAAGATAAAAGCATGAGATCTCAGTGTTCTGATTTGTTTTAATCCATTCCTTCAGTGGTCCACCCTTTCATTTCCATGCTTTTAAAGTACCATTACACTTTTGAAAATGCTCGACTTCTAAGGGTTTGTGGCCTATCTAGAAGGGACAATATAATCTAACTTTGTTATGGATTTACAGAAACTCTTGAACTGAAACGATAAATAATTATGTGGGGAAAGGGAAACTATTGATTTGTTTAGCCAGCATGAGCATTATCACCAAATAACTAATTGAGGAAATCATAAACATGGTTGGCATGGCAACATTGACCTAGTTCTGCTCTGTGAGAAGATGGGTACTTTTTCTCAACAGGTGCTGTTGGTTCCAAACCGTGCTCCCTTGACAATTATGGATAGTACTTATCCATAAGTATTCATAGACTCCTCAAGTTACAATCAGTGTATATTTAAAGAAACAATTTAAACTACTCCTAGTGACGAGTTCCAAACTAGCAATTTCAAATTTAAAAAATACATCAGTAGTTGAATTCCAAAAAATTGCCAAAAAATCCCCCCCTCCTCCGCTCTCTATCCCCCCGTCCCCCTCCCCCTCAGCCCCCTACCCCCACCTCCTCCCCTCGCCCTTGCAGCTCCCCTTCCCCCGCCGCCCCCCTCCCTTGCCTCCCTCACTTCTTCTCCCACCCCTTCAGCTTGCCTCTCCCCTCCCCTCCTCTCCTCCTTCATCCCCTCTCCCTTCATCCTCATCCTCACCCTTCTTCCTCCCTTCATCCTCACGCTCCCCCTTCATCCCCTCCCTCTACCTTCACCCTCATCTTGGACCCTCCTCTGCCTTCACCCTCTTCCTAAGCAGCTTGTTAGTCGGACAGTGCTCAACAGTGTTCAAATTGGCCTTTCCGCCCTGATTGACGATGGCTCTGCCTTCAGCCAATCCTCGCCCGCTTCCACCGGCCGCGAAAACCATCACATTCTCAAAAGACGAGTTGCAGCAGCTCAAAAAAGATACAGAGCAGGAGAGCTTGACATCGCTCTTTGCTTGCATCCATGAGTCCCACCCTTCTAGATTATAGGCCAGGGATTGGATGCTTGCCGCTTTACCCAGAGACCTTGCAGGGCACCTCACAAATGTTCGTCTGCTTGGTAGAGTTTTCTTTCAGGTTGTTTTTGATTTTTCGGATGCAGCAGGTACAGTGCTTCAGGCCAATCCTTTGGCACTGAGCTCCAGGAGGATGTTCTTGGCACCTTTCTCGTTGGGCTTTGACCCTGTGGAGGAGGATGGCCGGACATTTTCACTCTTAGATTCCCCGGCCTTCGGCCTCTCTCAGGTGTACCATCAACTCTTATCTTCCATTGGAGCCGCTTTCGGGATGGTCACTGAGACCCCCCCCCTTCCTGGAATACCTTCTTCGACAGCAGAGACAGTCAGATCGGACGGGTTCTATGTGTTAGAGTCGTTGTCACTAACCCTAACCTTACGGATGACCACATCATGCTCTAGCGTTTAGATGGCTCCTTCTTCAGGCAGAGAGTCGAGATCGCTAGAAGACAGGATCAGTGTAGGATTTGCAGGACCCCTGGGCACTTTGCCAGAGATTGCCCAAGGAAGAAAAAAAGGAAAAGGCCTAAAAGGTCTACGGGTGTTGCGTCTCCTATCACCACCTCGGCTGGACCTACTTCACGTTCTACCTACATCCTACCACTTCTCGCGCTGCCGGACCTTCCACCTCTCGCCCAGGACCCGTCGACTATAGCCTCTCGTCCTAGACCTTCGTTTACAGTACGCACGGGACCTTTAGCACGTCCTTTTCCAGTCATCTCCCGTTGGGTGCCAGTGAGAGTTATTGAGCCATCTCCACATCTAGAGGCTACTGATGGCGCCACGAACCCTCCTTTACAGGCATGAGATATACCAGTTTTAGTTCCTTGTGCTGATGAGGTTGCTTCTATCTCTTCATATGTTCATGTGAAGGAGCTTTCTCCTAGGGAGCAAGCCTTTGCTGAAGCTCGTGCTGTACTCAAAGCCAATGTTGCTATTTTGGCCGAGATCTGCCGAGATCCATCAGCAGCAGCAGTAGCTCCCCTTCCCTCTTGTTCCTACTTTTTTATCTCTTGACAGAGGCAAGGGGATTATTGATTCTACTCCTTCATCCGCAGGGATCCTCCGCACACCTATGCCAGGAGCATCATTCAGGAATTTTTTTGTAGTTCTGGCAGACATGGCAGAGTTTGATTTAGAGGAGGAGTTTATACCCTCTACCCTTGGGGAGCACTTCATTCAGAGCACCATGGAAGACACATCCAGATACCGTCTTATAGGTGGCTACAGATTTCTATGCCTCCCTTCTTACAGCAGATGCTGACACTCAGGCCAGAGATGATGCTCGAGGTATTATTTGGCAGCATTTACCCATGTTGGTGACTGGAGATATGATAGTCTCACTTGATGCACCATTCACCAACATAGAGTTAAGGACTACTCTCTCTGCCCTTCACAAGGGCAAGTGTCTTGGTTCAGATGGCCTTACACCCTTTTTCATTATTTCATTTTGGGTCAGATTGGGGATCACATTACCTTAGCCCTGTAGGGCGTTTGGGACTCGCTTGAGATGCCAGACTCACTTACTGAGGCTCTCATTCATCTTATCTCTAAAGGGGGTTGCAGGAATTGAGTGTCGCAGTGGAGACCCCGATCACTTTGTTGGGAACTTTGTACAAAATCCTAGCAAAAGCAATCAGCCTACGTCTGCAGTCCTTTCTTCCAAATCTTATACACGATACGTAGATGGGTTTTGTGCATGGCAGGAGTATCTTTGATAATATTTTCTTATTCTGGGAGGCTTCTGAATGGGCCATACATGATGGCCATAGGCTTGCCATTCTACTCCTAACTTTGAGAAAGCTTATGATAGAGTAGACTGAGGTTTTCTAGAGGGTACCTCTCTCTCTTTGGATTCACAAATGCATGGATCGAGCTCTCTACAGATCAGCCCATAGCCAGGTTCTCATTGGTGGAGTCAGGGGAGACAGATTTCAGATTACCAAATCAGTCCGTAAGGGATGCCCTTTAGCCCTCTTTCTCTTTTTATTTGTGGCTGAAGCTATGAGCTACTACCTTAGAGCTCAAGCTGATATTATAGGGCTGAGTCTTCCGTTGAGGCTGGAGGATGAGCTTTTGGATAGTGAGTTGACAGATGATACGGCTGTTTTTTTTAATGCCACACCACATACACTCACCTCTTTCAAAACAACCTTGGATTTGTTTTGCACTGCAGCAGGGGCCCATATTAATTGGAACAAATCCAATGGCTTTTGGATTAGTGATGAGGACACTCCAGATTGGGGGATTGACATAGGATTCACTTGGATTCAGAGGGGTGTTTCCATCAGGTACTTAGGATGCCAGGTTGGGGTGGGCATCTCTCCAGCACAACAGTTTGCTCCCGTGTTGGAGAGCATCAGGAGGAAACTCATGTTTTGGAGTTCCGCTAGACTTGACCTTGCATCCAGAGTAGTGGTTGTGAACCAGGTACTATTGGCTACTGCCTGGTTTGTCTGCTCTTGGTGGTGGTAGAGGTTGTACATCTCAGCTCATGAGACCTGTCAGGAACTTTCTTTGGAGTGGGTTAGATGGCACCTTAGATGTTGTAGCCAGGGTGGCTTGGGAGACCCTCATTCTCCCCACTGGGGAAGGAGGTCTCAATATTATTGATCCAAATTCGTAGTGTATGGCCTTGCTCTGCAAATTTGTAGTGAGAGGTTTGATGCGTGGACAAGAGCCTTGGAAGGACTTTTTCCTACGCAGCATTCAGTCTTGTACACCTTCTCACGGGGGAGATTGGATGGACAGCTCTTTTACTTTAGCCCATCTTAGGTCTCCCTCTTTCCCTCTCATGGCTTCTATTCTGAAAGCTTGGGGCAGCTTCAGAGACACTCTTCGGAGAGTTACACCCTCATCTCGTGAAGAAATAGACAGGCAACTAGTTATGTGGAATGAATCCATATTGGATGAGCATGGCAGATCACTGGGTGTGTCACATTAATTGTAGTACTTTAGATGGGAGAGGGGATCTGCTTCCACTGTAGGTGCCTGGAAGGCTTTTAGACAGCTTCCAGAAGATCAAAGACTCTTATCAGTTGGCCACCTTAGAGGGAGTGCAGTCAGGATGCAACAGATAGAGGCAGCCATACCAGCAGAGTGGATAGATACAGATGACTTACCGATCACAGAGTCCACTTGGTTGGGAGTCTTTTCGGAGATGGGTGTTCCTTTACAGGTCATTGCCTTGCGGGATGCACATGAGGAGACCCTTGTCTTTATTCAGTCGAGAGGCAGACTTCTCAGATCTTCAGATGATATTCTTTTGGAGGTTTCCTTCTAGCCTGTTAGGATTGTAGGGTATATGGAGTAGGGCACGAATTCACGATGGTATCTTGATCCTGACCCCGTTCTCCTGGCACTTGGGTCTTGGAGACTCTGGTTATATGGTGGTTCTCCCATTAGGTTCTTGCAGTGGGACCCAGGGGAGTGGCAATGGATTGATGAAGGGCACGGAGAGAAGAGCATCCCATTCTTTCGCTACACAGTTAGAAATGCCAGGAGATTTCAGCTTAGCAGTAGAGGTTGGAGGCCCTCCAGAGCTCCTCATTGGGATAGTTTTCATAGGTGCAGAAAAACTTTTGGAGGAAGCTATGGAAATCCCTCAAAAATAGAAAGATCACTCTCTTCTTTTGGCTTTCTATTCGTGGAGGGATTGCAGTGAACCTGTGGAGATCCAAGTTCGGAGTTGACCCTACTTGTCCTCGATGCCACGCAGCAGTCGAGTCAGTTCAACATTGCCTTTGGGAGTGCAGACAGGCGAGGACAATCTGGAGGAGTGTTGCCATGATTCTTTGCATATTTCATAGAACACCATTCTTCATGACTTGGGGATCAGTGGCATGGTTATCTCTTACCGGACCTCAGGTGTTTTTTGAGGGACTGGACTCAGACTCATCCTTCACTATACGACGACATTCTGTGGAGTCATGTTCTCTCCAAGATATTCCGTTCACTCCTTTCAGAGCTGCTCATGCTTCGGTAGAGACATCTTGGGAGATTCTGGCTAGCATTGCAGCTTGACATATTTGGAGGGGCCAGATGTACGGAGGCGATGAAGGGTTCACAGGTTCACCCATCCCAGTCTATGGCCAGTATATGAACTGATACTATACACACATTGATGGCCATCTAGGCGAGCATGCAGGGATCCTCCAGAGTAGCTACAGCTAGGAGAGATATATTTTTTAGAGTTTGGAGAGGATCTCCGTTCTTCTTTGAGACTTTTTCAGGGTTGAGGTGGCATTTTCAGTCTCCACCTTGGATTTTTGTTAGCTCTTTTTGAGCTGTTTTTTCTTTCATGCATGTCATGATGTACTCCCGCATTTGAGCTTGCTCTTGCGGCTTTCATTCATACTTAATGAAGTAATCTTTTTGAGAAATTTTTTTTTTGGCCAAAAAAGAAGAAGAGAAGAGAAGTCCTTTCTTTGAAAACAAAATGCAAAAGAATGTGGGAGAGTCAACAACACAGGTCAATATTTGTCTTGAGCAGTATCCTTGAAAAATTAGGGTGGAGAAAGTATTGCCACTTGAAAGAAGACTTTGACAAACAGAAGAAGATGCCACAATCCCACACTTTGAGAAAATATTTCTTCGTGAAGGCAAACTCAAAGCCACCAAAGCATCCATCCCACTAACTTTGCAGTGTGTGCAGCATCTCTTCAAGTGATGAGAACCAATGTGACATGCATACAATGGACACACCAAATCTTTCAAATGATAATCTTAGAAATGATCTTCCATGATAATTCTTTATGGAGGTAATCCTATATTGAGTCAAGATTAGTGTGTCCCTGTAGGAACAAGAATGGAGAAGAGTTGTGAACACAAGAGAACAAGAAGTGAACTCCAATTGAAATGTTCAACCAAATGAAGTATAAATACTTGGTATATATAGTCCAAGTACTAGAGCACACAAAAACTCTAAAATAGACCAAGTCCTAGTCTATCCTACACCACCATATCATTGTATTATATCTTTACAAATCCCCCCTCAATGATATGGTTGAAATGTTCTGGAATGATCTCAGAAGCACCTACAGTATTTAAAGTACCATGGTTGCACAAATTCATCCAAATGTGGATATAGCAACCTATGGGAGTACAAAAGAAAACAGTGCCATTTTACAACCTCCCTTGACGTTGTTTGAATGTCTCGTATCCCCAAGCCATGTCGATGTCGTGTGAAGAGAGGCGTTGTGAAGATAGGCTTTTAGTGAAGATATCTGCCACATTGTCTTTAGTGGAACAATATGTGAGATCAATGAAGCCATCTGTAATACAATCCTGCACATAATGATAGTGATTTCCTATGTGTTTCATGCGAGCATGAAATACATGATTGTTTCCAATAGCAATGCAACTCTGGCTGCCATAGAAGATCGGAGTTGCTTCACCATCCTGAGCATGATGCAAGTCATGCAGAAGCTTCCTCAACCTCATACATTCCATAGTGGCTGAATTTGCAGCTTTGTATTTTGCTTCACTGGAGGAGAGAGACACGTGGTCTTGCTTCTTACTGAGCCATGAGATGCACGCTGAGCCCAATGAGTGTACCTTGTACATATCTGAGAACCCTCTTCGATGCATTCCAATGCGTGACTGTGGGACAATGCATGAACTGGCTAAGAAGCCTTGTGGCATAGGCAATGTCTGGCCGTGTGGAGCATAAGTAGATCAAACTGCCCACCAACTGCCTGTACAATGTGCCGTCAAACTTTTCAGCTGTATCATGCTTACTCATCTTGATTCCCTTTTCCAATGGAGTGGCCACAGGCTTACAGTTCTCCATCTTAAATTTCTGCAACAATGCCTTCGAATATTTTTTCTGTGACATAGAAATCCCCCCTTGGGTTTGCCAAAATTCAATGCCAAGACAATAGTGTAATAGGCCCAAATCTGTCATGTCAAAGGTCTGCGAACTGCATTGCTGCAATTTGCTGTAAATTACTGCCAGTGAGTGATGTTATCGACATAAAGCACAAGCATGACCAAATCTGATTTTTGTTGCAGAACATATAAATTTGGCTCTGTATGAGTGTTGACAAAGCCTTGGGACAACAAGAACTGATGTATCTTATGATACCATGCACGAGGCGCTTGCTTCAGCCTATACAAGGCTTTCCTGAGCTTGCATACCTTGTGCTCTTGTCCCTGAACAACAAAACCTTGGGACTGATGCACATAGACCTCCTCCTTGAGATCCCCATTGAGGAAGGCGGTCTTGACATCCATCTGGTACACATACCAACCATAAAACGCAGCAAGAGAGATGACAGAGGGAATGGTAGTCATCTTGGCCACCGGAGCAAGTCTCCTCATAATCTATCCCCTCTTCTTGTGCATACCCCTTGGCAACTAAACGGGCTTTGTACTTCTCAACTGTAGCACCTGCATGATACTTTATTTTGTAGATCCATTTGGTGCCAATCACATTCTTGCCAATGGGCACATAAACCAAGTCCCATGTAGCAATCTTTTGAATGGATCTAATCTCAGCTTCCATGGATTTCTGCCATGCCGGATTGCCCTGAGCATCCGCAAAGCGTTGAGGCTTAGTTTTAAGATTTAGTATCTACAAGTGTCAACCTAGCCCATCTATAGGAACTGAATTCTCAGCTGTTCCACTGGGAATAGCGTCTGGAAGTGCATCTGGAATAACATCCTTTGCACGGCGCTGATAATTCTTCCAATATTGGGCTGTCCCTCCCCATGAGGTTGGTGCAAATCTGAAACATTCGAAGGAAAAGAACCTCAACATGTGGCAACCCTGTTGGAGTCTGAGAGGTAGAGGGAACCTCAACTGAAGAACCCAAATCAGCATCATCCTCAAACTGAATGATGTCCAGTGGTATATCATCATATGGAGGTAACTCCTCACTGATGGGCTGCATCCTATCATGCTTTGCAAACAAAACATCCCTGCTTATGATCACTTTCCTTGTGGCTAGATCATAAAGCCTAAAGCCTCGGCTTTCAGTGCTATACGCCACAAAGATGCATTTAATGCTTTTATCATCAAGCTTGGATCGATTGTCAGCTAGTACCAAAGCATATGCAACAGACCCAAACAATCTGAAATGATTCCCCTTGGTCTTGTACCCATAAAATGCCTCAAAAGGCGTCATGTCAGCCAATGCTTGTGTAGGGTAGTTTCTGAATATTGTGGCTGTAACAATTGCTTCACCCCAAAATGCCTTTGACATTCTCTTAAATTTCATACACCGTGTCATCTCCACCATGAGAGTCCTGTTCTTCCTCTCTGCAATCGGATTATGCTAAGGCATGCGTATGGCACTATTTTGTGATGCCTTATCCCATGCTCTTTCAGGTATCCCTCAAAAGCATGTGAACTATACTCTCCCACATTGTCAGAATTAAGTGTTCCAATTCAAGAATTGGTTTGGTTCTCAGCCAATGCTTTGAACTCCCTAAACCAATAGAACACTTCATATTTGCTTTTCATGAGAAAGAGCCAAGTGAACCTAGAATAATTATCAATGAATGTGACAAAATACCGATATCCTCTATGGGTTGTGATACTCATTGGTCCACAAACATCACTATGCACAATCCACAAGACCATTTGTACTCTTATTGCTGACCCTGGACCATCCTTTTGGAACGGTAGGCGATGCAACTTTCCAAGAGCACAAGCTTCACACACCTCTTGAGCGGGCTGCTGTAATTTTGGCAATCGTTCAACCATGTTATGATTATGCAAATATGCCAAAGCTCTGTGATGTGCATGACCAAACCTGGCATGCCATAAATCACCTGGAGTAGTAGAAGAGACAGCCAATAGCATGCTGATTATAGGCATGAGCATCAAGCTTGTAAAGACCCATGCTAGCCTCATAAGAACCTGTAGCCACAATCTCATACCCTTTCTTTGGATCCTTGATCTTGTATTGATCATCCTGGAATTCCACAAGCATGTGATCATGAACCATGGATGGAACGAAAACAAGGTTTTCCTCAAGTCAGGAACATACCAGACATCACGGATATACTTTTTCTTTCCTGAATCTAGAAGGATAGGAATATCTCCCAGTCCTATGATGTCCTGAGTGGCATCATTGTCACAAGTAACCTGTCTGCCATGAACAGGTTTGATTTCTTCAAACCACTCTTTCTTGTGAGGCATGTGCTTCAATGCACCACTATCTAGATACCAAGTATCTATGGTAGCAAATGAAGAATCCCCAGATGAAGCAAGAGAAGCATCATGTGCGACTAAATCCCCCTTGGCACCAAAGCTATCCTGAAATGAAGTAAACACATAATCCTTTCCCTCTTGTGCAAAGTTTTCATGAGATGGTGAAGCATTGGCATTTTCAGCTGGTGC
The DNA here is from genome assembly GCF_047967505.1 of Dipteris shenzhenensis. Taxonomy (NCBI): domain Eukaryota; kingdom Viridiplantae; phylum Streptophyta; class Polypodiopsida; order Gleicheniales; family Dipteridaceae; genus Dipteris; species Dipteris shenzhenensis. The sequence continues at coordinate 22,843,374 of NC_141603.1, read as the reverse complement.
CACATAATTACTACTTGTGCCTTGCCTCTTTTTCTCATTGGCAATCCTTTTCTGGCACTTTGCAATGTAATGGGGCTTCTTGAAATAATTGCATTTTCTTTCTTCACCTTTGCACCTTTATCTGCATTCCGTGCATTTGTGTTTGTATTCCCCTCCATCTTGGGCTGATAAGTATGGTTGGTCTTTTTACCCTTTCCATGAGTGGCAAGTGCTTGCCCACTCGAACAGGCTGAATTGGAAGTCCGCATTTCTTCCTATAAGAGCAAACCACCTAACTCCTTAAAAGTGAGTGGAGCAGCCCTGAGCATAATAGTCAAGGAAGTAACAAACGTATCATATGAGGGTGCCAGACTATTGAGGGTGATAGAGACCGATTTCTTGTCTTCTATATCCTCATCAATAGCTGTGAGCTCATCCTGAATGTCAGTAATCTTTGCAATATGAGTTGAAATAGTTTGACCTTCGTGCATGGACAAGTCATTGAGCTTATTGCTCAAAGCAATGCTTCTTGCTTCATCTGAGAAACTTATGTCATGTTGGCCTTTGAATTTTGTTGAAGCTTTTCTATTCTTGTACTTGAGTCGGTCGGCATGTTGGCAAGGTGGAAGAGTATAGAGAGTTGACACTTGAGTTCATATCGGGATATGCTTTTGTCAAAAGTGCAACCTCTTCATTTTGTAAGGTGGATGGTTGGATTGTGTGCTATCCTTCAATGATGCATGCCTCTGCTGATTTGTCAGTCTTTGATGATACATGTAGATCTGTATCTTCTCTGCTTTGAATCTCTTGGGTTTGATTGTTTTCATATGTTGCAAGCATTTGATTTGTGGCTAGGATGGGCTGGATATATTCATGTTGAGGAACATTTGTAAATGGTGATTTCATGCTTGACGTGTGTCCTATTTTTGTCGAGATAGACTCACTCTCTGTAGGCTCTACACACTGTCATTGCGGTACCCATACTTCTTTAGCACATCGCATAGTCTATCAATATTTGTAATTATTGTTGGTGAAGGGGAAAATTGATGTGTGTGTGTGTGTGCCTATGGGCTTCGAGTCCTGTGCAAGAAGTGTGTGAGTGTAGGTGTTCTAGAAAATTCTAGTTAGGTGTGTCAAGTTGGTGTGATGAGTGAGTGATCATAGGAGGTGATTGATTGAGATAATCACGGAGATGATTGTGGATATGGGATCTACCTACATGGAGGTTGCCTATATATGTAACCACTCTTGGAATAGATATTTACATTGTGTGCCTCATTGCTTTCTCATGGATTCACATGTGGTATCAGAGCTTGGTTAGAATCTGAGTGCCTAGAATGAGATTCCTAGAAGATTTCAACTAGATTCTATCTTCTTCCCAAATGCCTCCTATCTCTCCCTCTTCTACCTTGAGCTTGGGAAGCTCTATTCTCTCCATCCATGCAATGCTTTGAGGAGCCCCTTGAGCCAGACCTTCCTTACTCCTGGGCAACCTCCTTACCGGTGGGATTGACGAAATACGTCGCCATGTCTGCGCACTGTCTCTCTGTGACTTCCATGCCATTTCTGCAATGCTGCTCACCTCAGTCAACTACCTTGCAATTCCTCTGAGCCAAGCTTACTCTACACCTAGAGCTACCCTCTGAAGAATTTTGGGGTGACTTGGTCCAAAAATGAGGAAGAACTAGGCAAAAAACCAGTCGACTTTTTTGAGAAGACAGTTTCCTCAAGCAAAGGAGATGCTGTAGCCCCAGGAGTTATAATGCACCATTTTGGTTATGGTTTGTTCTGAGCCTTTCTTGCATATGGATCTATGATTGCGCAGCAAAAGCCCCTATCTTGGTGATGCTTGAAGTGAGGTATCAAGCCTCCAAGTTTACATGTACTCTGCAAGCATTTCTAGTGTATTTTTTGGAGTTTTTTATGCTACACTAAATGCTTGAGGAGTAAACATTCAGTTCAGAGATTATTCTTCCAAAATTCAGTTCAAAGTGTGTCATTTTAGTTCAGAGAATGTTCTTCCAAGTTCAGTTGGTGCTAATCTCTTGACAACATGCCAACCTCAAGCTCTCAAAGCTCTTCAAATGTCAAGAAGACTACAAAGACAAAGTACAAGGTGAAGAAGACTCCAGTTAAGAGGTTGTGGGAGAAGCCAACTGGTTATGATTATGAGAAACAATTAGGTTTTTCAGAATTCTTATCTTGCAATTTGCATCTATATGGTGAAGGTGATTTTTTTTGTTCAAAAAGATTGACCTTTTGTAAAGGGATTAGACACTGCCATTAATTTGGTAAGATCTTCCCAAATGGCTTCCAAACTGAAAATAGATAAGTTTGAAGGAGAGGGGTTCCACACTTGGCAAACAAAACTGAAGTTTATTCTCATGAAAAAGCGAATATGGAAGGTAGCAAATGGAAAAGAAACTAAACCTACAACTAGAGAAGGAGAAGCTTCATGGCTTCCAAAAGATGAAAAAGCACTTGCTATAATTGCTCTTAGTTTGAGTGATTCCTTTATTCATCACATTGATGGATGTGAGACTGCTCGTGCTGCATGGACTCATCTTGAGCATGTGTTTGGTGCACAGGGAAGATGCTCTAAGTTTAGCTTGCTTATCAAGTTATTTGACTTAAAATTGGATAGAGGGGAGTCCATCTCTTCACATCTAAATTCAATGAAGAGCATTTTGACACAGTTATCTGGCATCAAGTTTAATCTTGATGAAGATATTGTAATTGCCATCTTACTTAGAAGTCTCCCTGAAGAATATGGCACTATTGTAACCACACTCACAAATATTCCAGAGATAAGTCTGGTAGAAATTGAAGCATCACTCTTGGAAGAGGAGAGAAAGATCAAACAAAGAAGTGATTACAAAGAAGGGGCATATTACAAAGAAGGGGCATATTTGGCCAAAAGCAACTTAAGCAACTTCAAGGGAAAGAGCAAAATGAAATGTAACTTTTGTGGCAAACCTGGACACTTTTAAAAGGAATGTTATGCCAAGAAGAGATGCTCAGCCAATCTTGTTGAGGAAGCAGAAACTGAAGAAGAAGAAGAACCAGAGAATGTCAAAGCTCTCACTACTTACAACACCCAAGTCAAATCTGACAAGGGTAAGGATCCATATGTTTTTTATAATGGTTCTCTGCCATGGATAGTCCATCCTTAAATGATTGTTAGTCTTTTGAGATTTTTCCTTGTTGGACTCATTGGGCTTTACATACATAGTCAATGTCCATCTCCCAGTTGTAAACCAAGAATCCTAAGAGAGTCACAGGTTGGGGCCATGAGTGTTGCGACATGATGGTGGGCAAGCCATGGAGCATCCCATGTACTATTGCTGAGGGATGAGGTCATCAATTTGTGGGGGGGAATGAAGGGGAAAATTGATGTATGTGTGTGTGTGCCTATGGGCTTCGAGTCCTATGTAAGAAGTGTGTGAGTGTAGGTGTGCTAGAAGGTTCTAGTTAGGTGTGTCAGGTTGGTGTGATGAGTGAGTGATCATAGGAGGTGATTGATTGAGATAATCAAGGAGATGATTGATTGAGATAATCAAGGAGATGATTGTGGATCTGGGATCTACCTACATGGAGGCAGTTGCCTATGTATGTAACCACTCTTGGAATAAAGATTTACATTGTGTGCCTCATTGCTTCCTCATGGATTCACAGTTGGGACATGGGAGTTCCCCATTTGCTTGAGACATATTTTGGGAATCCATGCCCATGTTAATCTTCTATCCAAGTGTTGATGTCTATTGGGGACAAAGTGGTGCACATTTTTCTTTTGTATCCAGATAGATTTTTTCCTTGGTTGTTTGGATTGCATATGATTGTGAGAATTATCATTGTTGTTCAAGGACCCAATTCCTTTTCTCTTGATGTTTACATGTTGACATTTTGTTGGGTAGCCATTTGATTGAGTGATCTGCTTTGGAGTCCTCTTTGGTCTTGATTGTTGAACAAATCCTATTTGGAGAGTCTTTGTGTAGTCTTGATGTTGTTGACTCTTCCTTTTGAATTTTGAGAATGGGTGTAGATATTCAAGAGGGCCAGCATTTGTTTGAGTTGAGTGAGCTCCTCTTTCAAGTCTTGGATCTCATTGTTTTGCTTTGCACGGCATGAAGCAAGTTTGTTCTTTTGATCCTGTTCCTCTTACAGTTGTTGCCTGAGTTATGTCAACTGTTGTTGCCAAGTATTCTAAAATTCTTGCATTAGTTGAACATGCTCTTGGAAAATAGTCTTGAGTTGTTGCAGATCTTGTGTTGGGTCTATTCTCTCTTGTTCTTCCCTCTTGACTGTGTCAAGAATAGGTCTTCAAGAGTTTTGATAAGAGAGTGGATGTAGTTGTTGTACCTTAGTTGTTGTCTTTGGGGGATTTGTTGGTGTATGGTCCTCATGTAATTCTTCTTCCATGGTTGGCACCCATATTTGAGATTTACACAGAGGATGCTTTGTGCATCCTTTTCATGCAAAAGTGTTATATTGGAAGAGCCCTAGTGATCAAGATGTTCTCGAATGCCACACTTTGGGTTTGCATCACCCAAGAGACATGTGTTACAACATTCCAGTGCAATGCTTTGGATATCTTCCCCCTTTGGACAATCTCCTCTTGTGAAGGTTGGTTCTGAGTCATCATTTGATTGCACAACATTTACATTACCTTTCTTAGCTCCTTTCTTCTTTTTTTTCTTTTTGCTTGTTGGCTGAATTTCCATTGTGCACATGTTCGTGATAGGGGTTTCTCTTGAAACCATGGCCAAATTGCCCTCATCATTATTGTCCAGTGTGTTTGATGATTCTATAAGCTTTGCACTATGTGCATCAACAAAGTTAGAGTCAATTATATTTGTGTCATTGTTCGATTTGGAAACTTGTCTTTCTAATATTGCTTCAATCCTTTCTTGTTCCTTATCAGTTGAATCTTCAATCATCATTGCGGCATAATATACCTCTATTATGGTTTTACAGTTATAGTGATCCAATTCCTCTTTCATTTCCTCATGCAAGCCCTTGACAAAACTTTTGAATAATTGGTGCTCTGTTAGTGACAGATTGCTTTCTATGATAGTGTTTTTTAGCTTGTAGAAATAGTCTATCATAGTATCTCGATTCTTTTGAACTACCCTTGCCAATGTTGATTTTTGAATCCCTTTGTCTGATCTTTCCTGATTGCCAAAATTTAGGGATGACACACTCTGATAAAGATCCATCATTGCTCCCTGAGTGATTGCAAATTGTTGTATAAAATTTTGTCGTAGCATGGGCCATGAGCTTTGTATTTTTGCATCCATTTTGTAGTACCAACCAAATGGTTCTCCTATTAGGGCTTGTGGGAATATGTCAGAGGCTCAACAGAATTTGGAGTTGGAAGTAGCTTGGAAAAGTGTGGGGAAAGAAATGAGGGGGGGTTGGTGTTGCTTTTATAGGATGTGGGGGGATTAAGGGTTAATTTTGGGTGTTGCTTTTATAGCATGTGGCGGGATTAAGGGTTAATTTTGGGTGTTTAGTGTATTAATGTAATTATGCAAGGCAACATTATCCTTTTGCACCACTTGGAAGCATTTTTTCACTCCTTTGCCTTGAGGGATGTGTCTTTAATGGTTTTTGAAAGGGGGTTCTTTTTTACACATGCAAACACGTGCTTTGCTTTTGCTTCAGGCGCTAACCTCCCGACAACGGCGCCAAAATGTTGTCACTAGTTCTCCCAACTGTTGGTTCCCAGGGTGTTGGTCACCTACAATCGTGTCATTGCTCATTGTAGAATAGGTGTTCACAAGTGTAGCATAGGTCCTCGGGTGGTATTCCACTGAGGGATGTAGGCTAAAGCATGGAAAGCAGATCTTATGCATGCGTGGGGGAGAAAGAGGGCTTGATCACAAAAACGATTAATGGAGGCTCTCACCTCCATGGGAGTTCAAGGGTTTAGAAGGGGATTGCAGGGTTCGAAAAGGGGACAGGGTTGAGAGAGCTATCTAGGAGTTCCAGGGTTCAAAGAGGGTTGCAGGGTTTAGGAGGAGTCGAGGGTTGAGGAGTGTAGAGCTAGTCTCCTTCGCGGATTCGAGGGGTAAGGGTTGAGGAGGAGGGACAAGGGAGGAGGGAGGAGGAGGAGGAGGGAGGAGGAGGGTGGAAGGAGGGAGGAGGGAGAGGAGGAGGAGGGAGGGAGGAGGAGGGAGGAAGGAGGAAGGAGGAGGAGGAGGAGGAGGAGGAGGGAGGAAGAGGAGAGAAAGGGGGGGGGGGTGGGGGGGGAGATGGGAGATTGCAAGGTTAGAGCATGCAAAGTGGGGGGAAATTTGAGTCTCTACACAAAGTGGGGAGACCTTTGAGTCTTTACACAAAGTGGGGGGACCTTTTGGGTCCCTACACAAAGTGGGGGACCTCAAAAACTGTAGGCTTCTAGTCTTTCTCTCTCTAGATTTTGATTTTGCAAGTATGATTGATCTTTTCTAGAGAGGATTTTGGCTATCCTCATCCTTTAAGAATCATCATACCATCTTTTAGGATCAAGATATTGCAAGCACAATGACCTCATCTTCGTTGCTCTAGACTGTACTTCCATCCCTTGTTGCCGCAGAGTGAACAACTATCATTCCACATGCCTTGCTACCTTTCAATTTCTTCCTGAGAGGAAGGGGGAATCTCCAAAGATACTCCTGAAGTTGGCCAAAGATTTCAGGATAGCAACCATAAGAGGGAAGGAAGGAAGAAGGAAGGAAGATGGACTGAAGTAAATATCGATCTAGTACTACCTTTCCAACCTCACGAGTGGAAGGAATGCAGGACTATATGCATCTCTCGCAACCCAAGTATCTGATAGTGGCATCCCTCTAGATCCAAGTAAAACCAATGTCAGCCCCAAAGCAGCAGAAGTGTCATCACTTATCCAAAAGCCATTGAATTTGTTCCAATTAAAGTGTGCACCTGCTACGACGCAAAACAAATCCAAGGCTGCTCTAAAGGAAGTGAGGTAATGTGAATTGGCATCCATAAAGTCTAAGAGGAAGTCTCAGCCCAATAATGTCCGCTTATGATCTCAGAATCTACTCATTGCTTCAGCCACACCACAAATAAATACTAGAAAGGGAAAAGAGGGAATCCTTGACAAACTGATCTAGAATTATGAAATCTCTCCCCCTTTCTCCTCTAATGAGCACTTTGCTATAAGCAGACTAATATAAGGAGGAAAACCCTCTAATCCATGCATCATAGAATCCAAAGCGTGCAGGGCTACCTTTCAAAAAAACCCAATCTACTCTCTCATATGCCTTTTCCAAATCCAAGAGTAGAATGGTGAGGCATTGGCCACTTGCATAGCCTAATTTGAAGCTTCCCAGAAAGAGAGAAAATTATAAATAATGTTTTTGCCATGCACAAAGCCAATTTGCATGTCATGGATAAGATCAAGAAGAATGGGTTGACACGCAAACTGATTGCTTTGGCTAGAATCTTGTAAAATTTTCCCAGCAGAGTGATGGTTCTCCATTTGGAGATGAAGTTTTCGCAAGCTCATTTTGGGATAAGATGAGTGAGACCCTTTGTAGCATCATACTAGAGTCCAAAATGCCTTGCACGGTTGAGATAACATGGTCCCCAATCATATCCGAGAAAGCAATAAAAGGGAATGTGTCAGTTCATTTGAGTCCATACATTTACCCTTGTGAAGGGCAAAAGTGCAGTCCTGAATTCCATATTGGTGAAAGGGCCATTAAGTAAATATGGCATATGGGGTTTCACCAATACTTGAATACTATGCCAAACCATATTTCTGGCACCATCCTTGGTAGCATGTGAATCAATATCTGCTGAAAGAAGGGAGGCATTATAATTCAATGCAATCCACATGACGGCATCAGGACTATTTGCCAAAACCTCGTCAGACTCAATAAGCTGAGTTATTCTCTCTCTACCATCTCTCGGGCCGAGAGTAGAGAAAAAGGGTTTATTGACTCTTCCTCCCATCTAGGTCCAGAAGGATTCCCGTGCATGAAAGGCATAGTCTGCTATCTGATCAAGCAAGATCTGCATATGAGCCCTTCCTCCAGCAAGGTGCTCTTGAATCCAAGCATTTGTAGGCCTTCTAGGATGCTAACCATAGATGGATTATCCTCTCTATTTAAGGGATGCTAACCATCGATGGAGCCTCCTCTCTTGCCTGATAATCTCATGTCTCTTGCTATTAGCAAGAAAATGGTGAAAATCACTAACACCAGATAGAGCTACAACAGCATGTGGGGATGACACTCCACACTGCAAATGAGAGACCCAAATCTACAACATATCCTCATTGAAGTCCTCTACATAAAATGCATTTGCAATCCTAATATTAGCAAAGCGGTGCCTCTCATGAGGCTCAAAAATCATAGGAACAAATGGAAAGTGATTCGAAAGTGGTGACCCTTGGTGTAATGCATGTTGAGCCTCCTCTGTCAAGTGCCCAATCATCAACATAGAATATGTCTATCCGTGCATGGATGGGCATATGCAACCTTCTATTTGACCAAGAAAAGTGAAGTGAGTGTAGCAAGGTGTGAAAGACATCATCTGCCCAAGCATCTCTACTACTGCACTTAAAAAAGAAAGGCATCCAAGCTACTCTCTCTAGAGAATGAGTGCCACCTTCTCTACCTCCCTTTTGTTTTGAATGCAACTCCACCATGTTGAAGTCACCTCCCATAATCCATGACTTTGCTGGGGGGGGCCCAAAAGATGACTTTTTGATGTACCTTCTTTTGATGTGATTGTGTCATTGAAGTAGCCCTTGCCTTGTTGAGTGTGTGCAAAGTTTCTCTTCTCTTATAGATAACTTAATTTTTTCTTTTGATAATTCTTGGAATTTCCCATGTTTTTCTTGTACATGGTATGTAGATGCACATGTTGAGAGGCCTTGTGTCTGATTACCTTTTCTGGCATCAAATTTGGCTCACAAAAACGTTCTCTTATGCTTGGTGCATTCCTTTTGTATAGAATGTATGTCTTCTTGGATCTTGGAATTTGATTCATTGTTTTTCGAGAGGAATGCTTAAGAGAATAAAGAATGAGGTGTTCGATGATGAGGTCTTAGCACTTGCATGTATGGCTTGGAGCCCATGGGCGAATTTTTGGTATTGACAATGTCAATAACTTGAGTTGAGTGTACCTGGTTTTGTATTGTTTTGCATTATTATCATATGTGGTGCTTATATCAACTTCCTATTATCACCTAAAGACTGCAACTCCATGGAAGGAACAACGTTCATAAATATTCCCACTCAAAGCATCCAATACCCGAGGATGTGTAATCAAATCGGTCTGGGGAAATGTTCACTCTGCGGCAACGAGGGACAGAAGTACAGTCTAGAGCAATGAAGATGAGATCATTGTGTGTGTAGAGTAGGGGCAACGCTCCACTTGTTATATCTTGATCCTAAAATATGGTATGATGAATATTAAAGAATGAGGAAAGCCAAAATCATCTCTAGAAAAGATCCAATTATACTTGCAAAATCAGGATTTAGAGAGAGAAAGACTAAATCTAGAGAGAGAAAGACTAAAAGTCTACACCCCCCTTTGTATAGAGGCCCAAAAGGTCCCCCCACTTTGTGTGGATACCCACAAGGTCCCCCTAAAAAGTGGAGGGACTCTTGTCCAAAAGGTTTCCTACAAAAGAGGCCCCACCATGGAGGTACCTTCGGATTGTGTAGAGGCCAATATGTATAAATATCTCTCAATGGAATGAAGCTCCCACTCTTTGGGGTTCAGTGTTCAATTCCCTTTAGTGTTCATGTGCTTCTTCTCCTTGGGTCCATGCTCCCTCAATGTGAAAGCATACTCTAACCTTGCAATCTCCCATCTTCCTCCCCCTTCCTCTTCTCTTCCTCCCTCCTTCGCCTCCTCCTCCTCCTCCTCCTCCTCCTCCTCCTCCTCCTCCTCCCTCCCTCCTCCTACCTCCTCCCTCCTCCTTCCTCCCTCTTCCTCCTTCCTTCTCCCTCCTCCCTCCCTCCCTCCTCCTCCTCTCCCTCCTCCCTCCTCCCTCCCTTCTCCCTCCTCCCCCCACCTCCACCTCCTCCCTTCTCCCTTGTCCCTCCTCCTCAACCCTCGCCCTCAAATCCGCCGCAAAGGAGACTAGCTCTCCACTTTTCAACCCTGGACTCCTAAACCCTGCAACCCTCTCTGAGCCTTGGAACTCCTAGATAGCTCTCTTAACCCTGTCCCCTTTTCGAACCCTACAATTCCCTTCTAAACCCTTGAACTCCCATGGAGGCGAGAGCCTCCATCAATTGTTGTGATCAAGCCCTCTTTCTCCCCCACGCACGCATGAGATCTGCTTTCCACACTTTAGCCTACACCTCTCACCCCGAAATACAACCCAAGGACCTATTCTACACTTATGAACACCAATGCTATAACAAGTAATGACATGATTGTAGGTGACCAACACCTTGGGAACCAGCACTTGGGAGAATCAGTGATAAGAATAGTATACTTGATGAGTATGGTAGTCCATTAGGTATCTCTTACTATATGAGTGGGCTTCTTGGGAGAGAGGCCTTGCTTTCTGTGTAGGCTCTTGGAGGATTTTTAGATGCCTTTTAGCTGAGCATAGAGTCTAGTTTAGTAAGTCACCACAGAGGAATTGCAAAGAGAATCTAGTAGATTAATGTAGCCATCCCCTTGGATTGGTCTCTTTCGGGCAACAAGTTTCAATCTAGGGACACATGGCTGAGAGCCTTTGAGATCAGGGATCCCACTTGAAGTTGTAGGACTTTTAAGGGCCAAACATGGATGCCTTGGTCTTCGATGTTCACTCTAGCGGAAGATTATCTAGATCTACAGATGATATGCATGTGCATATTGCTTTTCAGCCTATCAAGGTTATAGGCCATGTGGAACGATATTTTTTTTGGAGGCAAGATGGTACCTAGATCATATCTGCTTGGGTTCATGGAGGCTTTGTCTCTATGGAGTTGTCCCCATAAATTATTTATCGTGGGACCTTGGGAGTGGGAATAAATTGATGCAGGGCACCGAGAGAAGACACTCCCTTTCTTTTAATACACGATTAGTAATGCCAAGAGGTCTAAGCTCATCCTTAAAGGATGGAAGTAGAGCTCCTCATTGGAAGAAATTTCAGATCTCTATTGATCTATAGAAATCCTTCTGGAAGAGACTTTGGAAATCCCTCAAGAATAGAAAAGTCACTCTTTTCTTTTGGCTTTCTATTCATGGAGGGATTGTTGTCAACCGGTGGAGGTTGAAGTTTGGGGCTGATTCCACTTGTTCTCAATTGCCTCTCAGAACTACAAACAGGCAAGGGTGAGTTGGAAGGGATCACTAAACTATTGACCACCTCATGCGTTCTCCTTTCCATGACCTGGAGCTTGATGGCATGGTTCTATCTTTTGGGGCGTCAAATGCTTTACGAGAGACATGAATATTCTTAGGCTCTTTCGATTCGAGGACATTTGGTTGAGTCATATTCTATGGATAAGGCCCTTGGCTCTCTATATAGACCTACGCATGCATCTGTAGATACTTCATGGGAGATTATGGCAAGCATTTCAGCATGGCATATTTGGAGATCCAAATGTACTGAGGCATTAGAAGGTTCCTAGATCCATCCAAAACACAAGTTGGCTAGCATCTGGACAAGCACATAACCAACTTTAGCATCCATTTGGGAAACTATGCAAGAGATTTCATAGTAGCCTCTACTAAAAGGAATGACTTCTTGAGCGAGTGGTGCGGCTTACCTTTCTTCTTGGAAGCCCCTTCAGGGTTGAGGTGGCATTATGAGCCTCAACCTTGATTATTTCTCACTTTATTACAGGAGCTTGATTTGGATTTGGTACTATGTTCTCATGCCTTGCATGTACTTTTCACTGAATTTTTCTCTTGGAGGTTCTTGCATCCTTAATAGAAGTCTCTTTTTAGCAAAAATAAATAAATGATCTCTTCTTAATAGCATATGCCTTTCTTCTAGCCAAAGCCTAACAGTTGTTAGCTTTTGTTAATGTTAACATCTTAGCGTTTGGATTATATAATACTAGAAGTCATTGTCCCAGTTGTGAGTCCATTTAGCATGAAATTTGTTTCAATAATGCATTCATTAGTGAAATCTTGAATCTCAGACTTATAAGGAAGCATAATGCACATTTTGGTGGCAAGCCTCTTGTAGGTTGAGTATGATGCGCTTTTGAAAAAGTATATTTTGTGTGAAGTATAGATTTGATGGCAGTGTACTACAAGGCCAAACTTTTGTGAAGGTATAAGCATAACAGGAAAGACTATCCAATGATGGATTTTTTGTGCTACTTTTAGGATGACATAGATCTAGGTTGTCACTACCAAGCAGTGTGGACAATCTATCGGATGGATGCGAGGTTGGATTTCAATCAACATAGTGGACAAGAGGATTTTGTAGAGAAATTAATAGGTTTTAAGGTTACAAGATAGAAAGGTAAGGCATGCAAGCTGAAAGAAGTTTCTCTATGCTCTTTAGTAGGATCCCCATGCTTAGTACCAAGTGGGTGATGGATTAGTCCAATGGATTGGCTAGCTCTTATGATGCTACCCCCATCTACATAGTGAGAGAGGCAATCAAATGATCATATTGTAAGAGATCACACGTGAGCTTGTTTTGTGGGGACCCTAGATCTGATTTCTTTATTACCTCTTGGGCATTCACATCTTCCAATAGCAACCTCAATTGGTGGCCAAGGAGATATTTAATCTAAATTTTTAAGAGACTAGCATTCGCAAACATCTCCCATGTGATGGGCTCTCTAATGGCATTCTGAGGGCTCCAAATTCCATGTTATGTGACCACACAATACATTAGGCCTTAGTTGTTAGAATAGGCTCACTTGTATTATATTAGATGTAATGGAAGAGTGACAAAGGAATAATCCTAACACTAAATATGTATAACATAAGTTTCATGAACTTAGTGATAGATCGTACATTGTAAGTCAGCCTACTCTTATGTTATTTCTTTCCCTCAATATTTTATTTTCTATATACATTGAGTCCTATGAGGACCCAATCCAACCATATTGTCAAGCCTAAGAGAGTGCATGTAAGTTGCAAAAAACCTTGATTGATTTGAGAAGAAAAGAGATTTTCAAATACTTTATTTTTTGATATTATGAAGTAATTTAAACCAGAGGTTGAGGCTGAGAACTCTATCTTGGCCTCTACAATGAATAAATAGCCATGGGGGTGATCTATAATGCCACGTCATTTAAAGTGCAAAAAAAAGGAGCAATCTTAGGTCCTCATGAATTCTATCAATCTCTCTCAAGCAGCTGTGCTGCTGCAGATGTCCTAGTGGATCTCTCCCATTGATTTTTGAGAGTAAAAATGAAGATCACCAAATGGAAGCCAACATATCAGCAATAGTGGATGTGTGTCCACCAACACCACATTTCATTATTACTTTAGCTATTTAGAGGAGTACAAAAGTGTGAGAGAGGTCATTGCTTGAGCCATGTGAAGAAAGGGAGAAGACAGAGCTAAAAAAGATCTCAAGTTCACATAGCAAGAGTACTTGTGGGATTTCTCAATGGAAACAATCAGTGTGAAGGGGATCTTAAGGAGGAGGAGCACCACCATAATGAAATGGAGAACTTTAGAAGTTTTACAAGTCCCATTATCGTTCCTTTCAACTTGTTGCCATCATTGAGGAGTAAGTTTTTTGAGAATAGGTGCCTCACATTGGCACCTGATCCTCCAATTCAATAGTATTGCTATTAATTATGCAACTTTAGTTCTATAAGTCTTTTCAGCATTGACTTGAAGCTTTTAGAGATGTAGAATTATGGAAAAGGATTAGCCCTCAAAAACCAAGATTGAAAGTATCATAAATAACAGGCAAGATTGAGTGTATGTCGAGAGTCCAAGACAAGCAACTCAAAATTGAGATTTGCATGTGAGGGCCATGAAGAGAGTACATGTGCTTATATTGTGAGCCCTATTTGCCATTTTGCTTCAACTGTGAATGTACTCTTGAAGGGACTTTTTCCAAAGCAAAGATGTTGTGATAGAGGATTGTATTTTATGTATAGATGTTTGACTTATGAGAGTGAGTGCAAGGAGTTGAAGGATAGAGTACATGGATTTTATCTAAGGTTTAGATTTATAAGATGCGCACAATTTGGAGCAATGACAAGTCCCCATGTGCACCATTGTTTGAAGACTACACATAGAAATTTATCTTTTAGGATCTTACTTTTAGAATAGCGCTTCTCTCTTGTTTCGGTCATGCTAATGTATACAAGTTCAAGCAAGGGAACTTTGACATTTCAAGAGTGTCCACATCTTAGAAAAATCTTTACATTCTAAGGGGTTAATTGAATGGTTAACTATAGCTTAGAAGAGGAGTTTAGTTGGGGTTGAATTAGGTATAGGGAAAGGAGGGAGGGACATGATTCATAGCAGCTTTTTTGCTATCCTAGATTTAATGGGCACCCTTTTTTTCCTCCAATGTGCATATCTCAAGATTTTAATACATGAGGAGTTACTTTAAGGGTTTCACTGCACTAGTTTGGTAAATTCACATAAAATTGTCAGTGGACGTTTCTTGTCTTGTCAATCAACTAATTTCAAAGTATTTTCTTAACATATTCAAGTAATTTTTTGAACTTGTGTCTTTCAAATCACATTGTCTTTCAAATCACATTCCTAACATACTGTCTAGATTTTTCTTTAGGTGTCTCCATGGTGCTCAATGGAAGGTCAAAACTATGGTAAAATTTCCAACTAGTGTTAAAGGCTAAATATCCAAATAGTCACAAATAATTGACTCACGAGGTTTGAGAAAAATATGTGGACCCTTTGATCCCATGGCATGAAGCAGCTCCCTACATGGTCATGGTGACCCTAATTTGTGTGTTGATAAGGTCTCCGCACTTTTTTCCCTTGCTATACCAAACTGCATTTAGTTAGCAATGAGTGAGACAAATAATTCTGCCATGATGTCTTGGTCATGTATATTTTTAAAAGGAAAATAATGAACACTTTTTTTCTTTGGGAATGTGACTTTTTTCTTCAAAAGGACATCAGATTATGTCCTATGACCACACCAACGTAATTGAGGGGTTAATTTGAGCTTACAAGAGAGCTTTAGGTATGATTGAAGTGTATCAAGTATAAGGGAAGGGAGGGGCATATCATAGCAAGTGTATCAAGTGTATGAAGGTATAATTGATGTGTATCAAGTATAAGGGAAGGGAGGGGCATATGAGGGGGGAGCTTTAGGTATGATTCAAGTGTATCAAGTATAACGAAAGGGAGGGGCATATCATAGCACAAGTGTATCGTGTATGAAGGCATGATTGAAGTGTATCAAGTATAAGGGAAGGGAGGGGCGTGTACCATAGCAACAACTCATTCCCTTAGTTGCAACCAGTGTTGTGATAGATATAGTGGTACGAGTCTAACATTTGGAGTTGTAGATTGTCATGTTGCAGCTGCAGCAACTTTGGGGCAAGGTCCTAAGAGCACACGATCATTTCAACTCAAGGGATTGTTTTACTTCAATATGCTTGTTTATACAAGGTAGGGTCTTAATTATTCCCCTCTTATGAAAATGGAATCTAATCTGAATGTCATCATATCTTCAGCCTTTTGAGGTCTATATTCAACCCTTAACATGTTGTATGGATATTTAACATGTACAAAACACACACAATATGTTGTATGTCATGCATGCAGTTGGTAATCTCACATAGGTGTTACTCATGCACACACTCTCATTTTGATCCCTTGATTGTGTAATATGGGGTAACTAAGGATCTAAGAGATTTTGCAATTTTTAAAGGTGGTATTAATGTGCTATATACATTTCCAATATTCACTTGCATCAAGCATGTCTGATAGATGTTCCTCTACAAAAAATTAGTCAAGAAAATGATCAAAATTTGACCACATGATTTGCCCTTAGGCCAATCAAGCAAAAGTCTAATTTATGAGATGAAAAAAGCTTTCTTGAGATAACTGTCAACAATTCGACATGTGGCAATTTGGTGTGGAGTCATGTAATGAGGGTTCTCCAAAAATCCTCGACCACCTCGCCACTCCAAGGACCTCTCCCCAAAAGATGGATCCGGAGTGACGAGGTCCCTATCACTCAAGGCTTTATATGTCTTGGTATTTGGTGTCCATTTTGCTTATGGGATTGTGCCCTCTGCAACCACGTGTCGTTGCCACACCTTTTCCACGTTTCTTCATTTGCAACTCCTTGGTCAACTCACTATCGTGCTGCTTGGCCTGTTCACATCTTTTCTTCTTATGCTTTGTGTAGCCTTGCACTAGCTTTGAACCATTGTATCACGTGTGCACTCTGCCAGTCTTGGCTTCTTTGTAAACATCTGTCGACTGCCTCGCTTCCCTTTCGACTTTTGTGTGGGCTATTGCTAGTTGCTTTTGGGTTTTGCACACCTAGGCCATAGTTGCAACACAAGCTTGGACTCCACACTATCAACTCGGATCTTTGTCTGATTGTCTGCATGCCCAGCCTCTGCACTGCCACATCATCTTGGTCTGTAGCTTCAATGCCATCAGCCTTCAATGCTCTGTGCTTTTTCTCTACTATAGTAGGCAACTCTTGGTGTCTGTGCTAGTTCCAACTAGCTTTCTCTGGCCTGTTGCTTGTCGCGTCACTTATTAGTTGGGTCTTTCATGCCTCATATGTGGACCCTCATTGGTCCTTTTGCCCCACGTATACATGGCTTCTTGGCCCCTAGTCTATCCAATCGAGACCGGTATATCATATGATTCTCTATTGTGATGAACCTTATACACATATCATTTTTAAGAAATTTAAGTGCCTTTTTTCAAAATTGTCTTATTGGTCCTAGTCTTCTCTATTGCCATGTGGCAAAGTCTTTGTCGACTCCTTTTCTTCATGTACAATCAGAGGTAGGATCTAATACCATGTCAACAATTTAGCATAAGGCAATTTGGTGTGGACTGAGGGTACCCCAACCCTCAACCACCTAGCCACTCTAAGGACCTCTCCTTAAAAGATGGATCCAGGGTGACGAGGTTTCTATCACTGAAGGCTTTATATGCCTTGGTATTTGGGCAACCATTTTGCTTATGGGATTATGCTTTTTGCATATTTCTCACTTTTCATTCAATGGTGAGGTTCTAATATTCCTCGCCTTTGTTGCACACCATGCACTCATCATTGCACACATTTCTAACAATAACTAGGATGGTTGGGGATCTAGTCTCATTTCTTATACTTTTCCCACTATTCATTTCAATCAAACATCAACTGATAGATGACAAGTAAATGGTCCCAACTTCTACCAAAAATCAAAGTCAACAATTTTCTCAAACTTTTACCACATGTCTTTTATTTAAACCATTCATGGAACGTATAATCTATGAGATTTATCCTTGTTGAGACTTGACCAATGGTGGCAAGCACTAAAAATGCTTTGAAAAGTAGAAAATTTTGAAACTTCGTACGAGGTGAAGCATGAATAACATTTTGAGAACAAATTACAACTATGTTTAAAGGATTACATAGATAAAAGCATCAATCAAAGGAAAATTTGTCAGGCATTGTGCACCTATGGTCACACTGGGTCAGAGTATTTTAAGGACCATGATCTCTGATGTCCAAAAGAGGGTTTTTTTTTTTGGGTGCACTCTTTCTCATATATTCAAAAGAAAAAGGATTAATATTTTTTATTCTCATATATTATATATAAGAATGAATAATTTTTCTCTCACTTAAAAAGGAAGAAAAAGGACGAAGTAGTCTTATTTGTCCTCTTCTACTAAGAATGAATGAAAATTGTCTTAT
This sequence comes from Dipteris shenzhenensis, assembly GCF_047967505.1. Taxonomy (NCBI): domain Eukaryota; kingdom Viridiplantae; phylum Streptophyta; class Polypodiopsida; order Gleicheniales; family Dipteridaceae; genus Dipteris; species Dipteris shenzhenensis. The sequence continues at coordinate 22,825,598 of NC_141603.1, read as the reverse complement.
TATTTCTAAGTTTCTTTTTCATATATTACAATTTAGAATAAATGAGGATGAATTGTTTTTTTCTTTCTCACATTGATAATGAATACTAACACTATAAACAAGATTTCTCATATATTGCATTAAGGATGAAGAAGGATTATCATTTCTCATAGTGAGAATGAATAAATATAAACTTTTATATGTTTGAGCATGTTTTATCGGTAGGATTTACCTTAATGTATCCTTTTTGTATAATTTTGATTGAAATTAATATGTTATTTCACGTTGTGAATGTAAATCACATATTATTTGTCATGCATTTCACAAAGCCATTCTTTCTCAATGTGTGAGAATGAATAATTCTATGTGCAGAATTCTTCACATGTTAACAATGAATCACTCATCTCTTTCTCACACGTTCCTAATGAGCGATGCATATTTTTTTTCTTACACTGAGAAAGAATACACCTCTAAGTGAGCAAGAATGATGCAAATTCTTTCATATATTGAGAATGAACTTGAGTGTGCATAAATGAGACATACTTAATCATATATTGAATATGAATTAGAGGATAAATATTATCTACATTCTCTTTCATATATTATAAAATAAATGTCTTTTTCATGATATTAAAAAAATGATGTTTTTTTTAAAACGAGAAAGAATAAGTATGTGAATTATCAACATTAGATGAATTTATCATATTATTTTTCATTAAAAAAATATGTATGCTAGATATCATTTCTTTCATTATGTGAATTCAAAATCTTCGTTATTATTTCTAGTCATTGTTTTGAAAATGAAAACACACAGTTGCCCACAAAATATTAAAAAAAAAAGACTTGAATTGATTGTTATAATCCTTATCTTAATCTTTTTGAAGCATTGTTTTATTTTTCAAATGTCACATATGTGTGGTTTTTAACACATTGATTTTTTGTAGAGATGGTTTGAAGGAAAACTTGCTCATATGTAAGATATTTGAGAAAAGTGTCAACATCAATATTATATGTGGAATGCAATTCATGTGGCCATAAGTTTACTAACAATGCAACACACATTAACCAATAATTTTATTATTTGGATCAGATGCTAAGGGGTGCCCATGTGCTCCACGAATGTAGGTGTACATTGCACGTCACATCTTTGGAAGAGAACGTAGATTTTATTCAAATATTAGAGTTGATGAATTGGAATATTATTGTGATGATCATGGTGTGGAGCTTGTGAATGCAAGGGATGCAAGCATACATGTGGTGTTAATGAAGATGAAGTTATTGAGCACCCAGAATCAAATGAAGATACTAGATTGAATCCACCAAAAAGAAGATATAAAGTTTAACATTACAAAAAATTTGGACTTTGGAAGTAGACTCTAACTCTCGAGGCTTTAATGCTTTAGGCATATATGGACTCTTCCTTCGGGCATAGAATCTGTCTACCTCCAAGTGTGGACTCGATTGTGATGGTTTAGGCATAAAATCTAGTGGAGGTTGTGATTCTCTAGGCATATATTGAATCTCTGCTTTTGAGTGTGGGGTAGATGGTGATTCCTTGGGCATAGACTCCTCGAGAGGCTGTGATGCTCGCGGTGTAGAATGAGTCTCTACTTCCACTCGTGGACTTTGCTGGGATGCTTTGGGCGTAGACTCCCCAAAATGGTGTGATGGTTTGGCCATAGATTGAGTCTCTACTTCCGTGAGTGGACTCCCTTTTGATGCTTGGGTTTATACTCCTTGGGGGTATGTTGAATCTCTACTTTTACGACGGTTGGACTCAATTGTGATGCTTCGGGAGTAGAGTCCTTTAAAGGTTATGATGGATTGGGAGTATATTGAGTCTCTACTTCCTCGAGAGTCTTCGATGCAGACTTGTGTGTCTCAATTACCTTAATTGGAGATTCAGCAATTATTAATCGAACGGTATGAGCCACAAATGTATATAGTTCTGCATTGGAATATGTAGACATTGAGGATTGTGAGCCCTTCACATCAAATATTTCATCGAGGAGCAACTTGCAGTTATAGCACACTCTCCACTTACAGCTGTATGGATCATTTTGCTCTACAACCTTGAGTCATTGTAAGTCCATTGCTTCTTGCAAGTCACCATCATAGTTTGTGACTTGTTCAATTGCACTTATTAACCTTGATGTGGACCTATACATCATAACATACAAGGGAATGAATAAGTGCATCACAAAAGATACATACCATGAAAGTTACAATGCATTAAGAGTAAGTGTACCACAAAAGTTACAATGCATTAAGGGTATACTTACGCTAACACATTGCTATGATAACTTGGCATTGAATTGGCGAAATAGTATTTCTTGGCTTGTAGGTCCAAAGCTACCAAATTCCAATGTTTCTAGCATGGACAATTAAGAATCTTTATTATTTGACTTCATCTTATATCTCACAAAAGTAAATATGAGGTTGCGGTGTCACTTACGTCTCATTATATGGAAAAATGATAACTCGTACATTGTCCATATTGAGAGTTTGCAGCTAGGTGTAGATATCTTCTATTGACTTATTATTATTATTGAGCCATGTAGAAAGCACGGAATCTATGACATATACACACTTTCCAAAATTTTTAGGAAACTAAGATATCATTATACTGCATCAAAAAATAACCAAACATTAGCTCATTAGATTTACTTAATATATAAATACTAAGCTAAGATAAAGTTTGTATCAAACCTGAGGGTGGCCATTATAACTTCATCATTAACCTCTTTCCCTCGATATCTTAGGATTTAAAACTCTTCTGCACCAAATGATAGATATTGAGGTCGTTGTCCAATCACAACCGAAACATCAAAGTTGCTTCCTATTTCTTGTAGCTTGGACAAATCTTCAGAATTCTTCAATGTGATCCAAGCCATCATCATATGCTCTGAGTTCCCATATAAATGATGTAGTTGACTCTCTATATTAGGAAAGTCTTTCGGTGATCCTTTTATTATATTAAATATTTCACTTTCAAATTTTCTAGCAATCACCATATCGATTAAACTTGGAGGAAATATTGTGGCCTTCCTAACTTTAGATCCACTTGAACTCATTTCTTCTTCCTTCCCCTCTATCATCTGTAAAAAATACAAAAGCTTGTGAGATTGATAGGTTATAGTTAAATGTAATGCTTGTAAAAGAAAAGTAAAGGGTCATACCAAGATATGTGTATGTGATTTCTTTGCGTAATCTTGTGAGCTAGGAAGATCATCCATGCCATCATCTGCAATCATCTATGCATCACCTTCGTCTTTATCCTGGGAGCCATCAAGATTTTCCATGTCATCATCTCCAATCCTCTTATGTTCCACCTCTTTCTCGTAGCCGACAGTTAGACCAGCTTGCAAGTGGAAGTGTGCCATGCAAGCCTTTCTTTCAATAATATTAGTGGAATATCCTTTTCTGAGAAGATCTTCAAAAAGATATCCCATCCATAATAAGGTGACCTCCCAATTAGGCAGTTGCAAGTATTCCAGCATAGTAATCAAAAGACTTCCACTTTTTGGAGAACATTCATAGATTTTGGAGTGCACTTGATGATGAGAGTACCTGTGGATTTGTTTCTCCTCTAGCATGAGATGCAAATTCTTGGAAGTCCCCCTTATGTTATGTTGTAGGGACTGGTCAGGATATGGACTCCGCATGCATAAGAGGAATGTTTCGAGGCATTGGATCTTTAATACACATTCTCTCTTACTTGTCTTGGATGCATACACACCATTGTAGATCTTGAAATTAGAGGCATAAACTTTGTTATGTATCTCTTCATTGTTTTCTTTATTGACAAAAATGACAATATTGCAAATTCCATCTCTACTAATGGTGGTGTATAGTATTCTATCAATGAATTGGCAAATATCATTGGAAGAAACCTCATCAATAAAGAATACTTGGGGCTTATCCCAACCTATTTCATCAAGTAAAAAGTCCTCATCTGAAATGCCCTTATACGCTACAAGCTTTCTAGATTCTGAAGTGATGTTCACATTGAATTGAAAGCCGTGGTTAACTAGACTTGCTATTCTTAGCTTATGCTCATTCACAAGCTTCTCAACATATGCAATCACCTGTGGTGGGATTTGGGCTCTCATGAACGAGGTGACTACTTTGGCCCCATCTTCTTGATTCTTCATCCACTTATGTGCCCATGCCTATATTCCTTAGCTATGGATAAAGCGGCTATATGCTTCACAATATTAGGGTCAATATTGCATTGACTAGTAGGGATATCTTTTTATGTGTGCAAACATCTAATCGCACTATCCACACTGCATCACGTTTCACCTGTATGTTGATGCACTCCTCCATGCAATGATCTTTTTCCTTCCTACCAAAAAACCATTCTTTCTTGAGGAGTTTCTCTGTTGCCATTTTTACATAGCTATCTGGAAAATACTTTACGGGCCTCCACATTATTACTGTCACCTATTTTTTCTCAACCTTTGACTTTTGTGATAGTAACAAAGGACTTTCATAAGTAGCCTCACCCTTCTTGTATGCACGACAAACTACCACAACTTGCTCAAACACCTCATCAGGTCGAAAAAATATACTTGTGTAGTTAGCATATCTATCTCTTGCTACCTTGAAGTTTGTGAGAGATTCTTCCCATTCTTGACTTCCCCTTGGTACAACTGCACTTAAACATGTATAAAAGTGACTAATGTGTCTGCATCTGCTTTTGTGGTAGTTCTTTTCAAATGTGTTGCTAGAGAACCAAGTGTCATCCATAGACACCTCGCTTTTGTTAGGATTTCCAATGTCAAGGTTATCTTATGTTTTGTAAAAATATCATGGTTTAGTCTTTCGGACTCAATCAAATATTTTGTTGGATGCTTAAAAATACATATTGTGGCCATATCAAAATGGAAGTGAAGAACCTTTGAAATCTGCTTTGCAGTGAGTCTTCTGGAGTCCCTTGCTTGTCTAGCAAGTTCATTATAGGCATATGTAATGCTGACCATCAATCGGCTCAAATTTACAATGCAACAAGAAACTTCTCTTTGCCTCTTCCAAAAATTTCTCAGAATTTGCCTCTTCACCCTGTTCATGCGGAATTTGTTGAAGGCTGTGTGAAGAATTTGCTAAAGTCTCCTCAAAATGGGTAGGTCCTTCAAACATAACTCCATTGTCATAGCTACCTATATTTGGATAGAACATGATTGTTCATAAGACTACATTAGAGACCACGGGTTTCTTGCCATCCACCAAAGCATTGAACATTTGCATCGCATAAGATATATCAAGATTCCTATTATTGGTAAAAATAGTTGTTGACTCCACATCTCGAGCATTCACAACATAGGGCTTTTGTAATATAGCCCCAATGGCTTTGGTAGGTGGACTCGATATCACATGGGCAGAAGAGCTTAATTTCTTCATCAAAAGGAAAAGAGACTCTTTCTACTTATGTCAAAAAGGGAGTTCAATGATGTTGAAGATCCATGGGATGCTACTTTCTTTAAAAAAGATATGACTTCAAGCCTTGTAGTAGGCATAATGATAGAGCCAAAAGAGACTTTAATGGATATTTTCACAAAGAGTTCAGATCCTGAAGTTGGCGGTCTTCATTTTGTTGTATCAAGGAGAGACTCAAAGACCTTTGTGATGCCTCCTCCTCAACCATCAAAGTTTCCAGAGCTCCAAAGTACATTGGAGGCTCTTGCATATACTTGGGAGCAATTTCCTAGTGTGGTGGCAAAAAGGATGCATGCAAAGATAATGTTTGAGTACTTTCAGGATGCACAATATGCTCCTCATATTCAAGGATCTTCACATGCAGGAGATCAAGCTCAGACTTCGATGCAGGGGCAAGAAGAACATGCACACTATCACAAACGTGTGGAACATGAGCACAAACTTCTAGAGCAAGAAATGGTGGATGTCACTAAGGATGATGAAACAAAAGCCTTGAGTGCATGGGAATTAAAAAAATTTGAAGAAGATCAAGGTCGATCCACTGCAGTTATGCTAGAAGCTCTTGCTAGCAAACCACGACGTGAAATGCAAAAGGCTAGTACTGCAAGAGCCACGGTTCCAAGTAGTAAAAAAAGGCATCGTCCCATTGTAGAGAAAGGTCATGTGGATGAAAAACGATTAAAAGAAGAGAAAGATGAAGAAGACTCAGAACCTGAGGCTGAAGATGATTAGGATGAACTCACATCAATCAAAAATCTTAATCTACGTCTTAATGAAGCAGTAACAGATGATGATGTGGCATATATCTGGGGTCAAAGGATGTGGTTTGTGAATGCCAAAGATGTGGAAGCTGCAGCTGTCTTTACTAATAGCCGAAGCCTTGATATATCCTATGCACTGCAAATATACGAGGCTTTGAGAGATGGAAAGAAACCTGTGGCAAGCAACGTGGTCCTGTACCCAATAATGTTTTGTCCAATCAAAAATAGCTTTTTGGATCAAATAACATTTACAGGGCCTACACATTTTGAGGAAACCTTCAGTCGATTCTTTAAAGACACTCTTAAAAATATTCCACATGAACAAGGCGAAGAGGCACAAGGTGAGAATATGCTAAAGGAAGCAAAGAAGGAATTCCTCCTTCATTGCAGATTCCAGCCCATTGATGGTCAACATTGGGCTTATGCTTGTAATCAGATCGCAAAAGAAGCAAAGGAGGTCAAAAGACTCACTTCAGAACAATTTGCAAAGATAAGTTCATTCCATTATTATCCTACAATAATTTGTATATTCAAGCATAAGATCAAGTATTTGATTGAGTCCGAAAGACTTAATCATTATGTCCATGGAAAGCGTAAGATATCCTCAACTTCAGAGGTCTTATAGAAGGCAAGGGTTATATGGACAACATTTGGTTCTCCAAATCCTGATTTGAAGCGAAAGGTCACAAAAGCAGACGCCGACACACTCACAAACTTCTATACTTCTTTGAGTGCAGTTGTGCCTAGGGGAACTCAAGAGCGGGAAGAAAATATGACAAGCCTCAAGGTGGTGAGAGACAGATATGCCAACTACACTTCTATCATATTTCGTCCTATTGAAGTGTTCAATGAGATGCTTGAAACGTGCATTGCTTGTGAGCATGGACAGTTTACCTATGGATAAGAAGGTAATGGTAATGGATAAGAAGGAGTTGACGGCAAGGATGTGGAGGCATCCATGGCAACACAAAAACTTTTAAAGCAAAATCATTTTTGTTTTGGCAAGTATGCATCCATGGCAACACAAAAACTTTTAAAGAAAAATCATTTTTATTTTGGTCGTGTAGCTCACATTGGAGTCTGATAGCTTGGGACCTTGAAGTCAACCGTTTGTGGTTTGTGAATTCAATGGAAGGCTATCATGCCAAGTCCCCAAGGTAAGTATTCTCTTAATTTTTTTGTTACTTTCTTATTTTGTATCTTATGATCATGACATATTAATATATTTAATATGTCATGATGGACAGTGCTACATATCGGCTAGTATCTATTGTCAGAACAACCACGGAGCAACAAGACCAAGTAGAATTCAAATGACGTCTACCAGTGGAGCAAAAAGATGGGCACAGCTGTGGGTGGAGATTTGCCTACAGCTGCATGTTGTTTCTTAGAGAGATTCTTGATTTGGAGTTACCAATCAAAATGGAATCATATACAAAAGCCGATCTACTAGTGTTTCGGGCTGAGAGTATTCAGCGTCTAATTGCTACCATTGGGAAACAACCTGAAAATATGATCATTGCAGCATGTATAAAACCTTATCTTTACACTTGTATGCTTGTTCAAGCCTTTAATTGGGATGTGTAAATCTCATAAATTTTTTATATTTTCCTCCAAGAGGAGAAGAGACTGAGTCTAATGAAAGCATGCTATCTTTATACTTCTATGATTATTTAAACCTTTATTTTTATTTGGGATCTGTAAATCTCATAACTTTTTAAAAATTTCCTCTAAGAGGAGGAGAGACTCACTCTAATGAAAGCATGTATGAAACCTTACTTTTTAAATTTTTGCTCCAAGAGGAGGAGAGACTCACTCTAATGAAAGCATGTATGAAACCTTGTCTATATACTTCTATGCAGTCTAATGAAAAAACCATTATTAATGTTGGGGAACAACCTAAAAATGTGACTACATTGCAGCATGTATGAAATCTTATCTTTATATTTCTATGCTTGTTTAAGCCTTTATTTGGGATGTGTACATCTCATAACTTTTTTATATTTTTATAGCAGAAGGAGGATGTAGAAGACATAGCAAGTGAAGAAGAATATGATGTAGACTACTCTCTTAATAAGATGAGTCATGAAAATATGACTTTATTGCAGCAGATTGGAAGTTCATTCATCGCTATGTTGTTAATTCGACAACAACCTCATTTTTTTGAATTTGGTGAAGAGATTTTAATCCTCTTGAATCCTAAGAAAGAGGTTAATGTCAAAGTCATTACAACCATCCTCAAGTTTGATGCAGCCTTTTCCTTGGCTTTATACTTTGCTTATTTTGATTAAACCCAAGAAGCTAATACTTTTTTTTATAATATAGTAATGTTATAGCAAATTTTCCTCAAAATATACAAAGCGTTTCATATATGCTCGATCCTCTTATTTCAGAAGTGCTTAGCAACAAAGAAGAAACCATAGAGGATGTTTGCAAGTGGTTGAAGCACGTTCCTATGAATGAGGCACGAGTTATCTTTACAGCATATTATGAGAAGTAAGCATCAAACCCTACTTGTTTTTTCTATTGCATTGCTAGAATTGTCTCAAACACAGTAATTATTCTTTATTGATAATGCAGCTCACATTGGAGTTTGGTGGTCGTGGACATGTTTGCTAAGAAGTGCTTCTTTGCCAACTCAATGACATCCGTCCATGGCACTGTGTTAGAGTAAGTATAGACTACACTTGTTGTCACTTCTTGACATGTAGATTGATATGTAATGCACATATTCACTGTTGTTATATGTTTTGATGTGCAGATTGGCTTGAAAGTTAGTAGGTGCTATCGACAAAGTAATGCGGCAATGTGACTTGGCACAACAAAAAGAGTATATAATATGTCAGGTATCACATCAAGAGGATAGCCACATCTATAATTGTGGATGGAGGGTGGGCTACAATTGCTTTTTGGTACTTGGTCAAATTTTTGAGATACAAAATGACACCACACTGTCAACATATATGGATTTGCATCTCTATGCATTTATAACATGTACCATTCGAGCAATCATTAAGGGCAACATTATGGACCTCCCACAAGGCAAATAGATAATGGCTCAAAGGAGTACAAAATGAATGCCGTCAAAGAGTCAAAGGGGATAGAAGACCTCAACTCTACAAACATGGCTTCATTGGAAGAATTGGGAAGCTCTTTTAATGCTAACGTTATGATTCAACATAGACCTCAGTATCTTGAATTTGGGGGAGAGGAGATTTCAATCCTCTCTAGAGCTTCAAATGAGGTCAATAACAATGTTATGATGGCCATTCTCAGGTTTGATACAAACTTTTTCTCTGCTTGATAATTCAATATTTTGATTAAATCTAATAAGCTAATATTCATTTATTTGTTGGTGTAGTATAGTTATCTCACGATTTTGTAGAGCCGTACAAAACCGTGTGTATATGTTGGATTCCCTCCTTTCTCCTATACTTAGCGATAGTAGAAAGACGATAGCCAATGTTTGTAAATGGTTACAGCCTTTACATTTACATGGCGTGCGAGTCCTATTTATGGCATATCACGAGATGTAAGTATCATGGCAACCTTTATTTTCATCTTATACTGGCAACATTGTGTTGAATAATAATGGTTCTTAATTATTCGTGTAGGGAACATTGGAGTCTGGTGGTTTGGGACCTTGAAGACAACTATTGTTGGTTTGTCAACTCGATTGTAGGCTTTCATGGCTCAGTGCAAACGTAAGTATTCTATTAATCTGTTGTTACTTCTATATTATGTACCTTATGTAATAGACACACTAAGTTTTTTTAATATGTCATGATGAGCAGGTCGATTGAGAAGTTGGTATCTACTATCAGAGAAATAGGACAGTACAAAGACTCGCTAGACTTCCAAAAGCATTTAGTAGTAGAGCAGGAAGATGGGCATAGTTGTGGGTGGAGAGTTGCCTATAACTGCATGTTGATTTTCAAAGAAATTTTCTCGCTTAAGCCACAGGTCTCATCGGAACTCTTTGGAGCTCAAATATTCAGAGGAGGATATACAATTGTTTAGGGCTGAAATCATTCGAGACCTTATTGCTGCCATTAGAATACAACGTGCAACTAAAGCAATATCAGAGCTTGCATTTAAGGAAGAGGAGACTGAGTCTACTGTGAAAGCACTGCATACTACAGAAGAAGTAGAGACTCAGTGTACACCTACAGCACCATAGCCTCCACTGGAAGCATCAGAAGAGTTGCCACAGCCTCCGCTTGCATTTAAGGAAGAGGATATTGAGCTTAGATACTCCGAAAGCACTACATACTACAAAAGAAGTAGAGACTGAGTGTACATCTAGAGCACCACAGCCTCCATTAGAAGCATCAAAAGAGTTGCCACAGTCTTCACTAGAAGCATTAGAAGAGTTGTGATGCATGTATGATGTTGTGTTTGTATATATGCATGAGGAGCATATTCTCATGATGTTGTTTATTCCATGAATATTATGGTTGACATTTATTTGTTGCAATGTATGAATCATGATGTAGTTTTTGTTGATTATACACCAATTTGTGACTTATTACTTAAGTGGCATTTAGTCATGATATTTATATATTTATTTCATGCACACAATTTTATGATATGAATGTGTGATGATGTAATTATTTGGAAATATAACCTTGTGTGATGAGAATTTTGATATGAATATGTGATGATGTAATATTTGTAATATATTTCACTCCAAAGTATCAATTCCCAATGCTCCACTCACTTAAAGTACAGCATTCCCAATGCTCTGCAAAATTTTATTCAGTTGGACAGTCTCCACTCACTTAAAGTAGAGCATTCCCAATGCTTCTCTCACTTTATTCCAACCCTTATCCTTATCATAGCGAACACATCGTGCCTTAGTGCACTTGTATTCTTCCATCCTAGTCCTTCCACAAACACTCTCTTATTTTTTACATCCTAGTCCTGATGATTAACTTGTATTCATCTTTCACTTTACATCTTCCCTCACTTTCTATCCCTTCAAGACACTCTCTTATTTCTTACATCCTAGTCCTTATGATTAACTTGTATTCGTCTTTCACTTTATGTCTTTCCTCACTTTCTATCGCTCTCTCTCTCTCTCACTTGTAATATATTTCACTCCAAAGTATCAATTCCCAATGCTCCACTCACTTAAAGTATAGCATTCCCAATGCTCTGCATAATTTTATTCAGTCGGACAGTCTCCACTCACTTAAAGTAGAGCATTCCCAATGCTTCTCTCACTTTATTCCAACCCTTATCCTTATCATAGCGAACACATCGTGCCTTAGTGCACTTGTATTCTTCCATCCTAGTCCTTCCACAAACACTCTCTTATTTCTTACATCTTAGTCCTTCTCAGTAACTTGTATTCTTCTATCCTAGTCCTTCCACAAACACTCCCTTCTTTCATCCATCCTAGTAAGTTGTATTCTTCTATCCTAGTTCTTCCAAAAACACTCTCTTCTTTCATCCATGCTAGTGCTTCTCATTAACTTGTATTCTTCCATCCTAGTCCTTCCACAAACACTCTCTTCTTTCTTCCATCCTAGTCCATCTCCCTTTCTTTATCATCTCCCCACCCATGGATGTCCTTGGCATTGTCGAAGACATGGAGTTCGGAATTAACAGTCTCAAAGAATGGATTGCTAACCAAGGAGCACAGAGAGAGGCTAGAATTCGACAAGGTTCTCCTTTGACACAGATGGAGAGAGAGGAATTCGATGCACAAAGGCACGTAGAGAGGGAGGAGACTCTCAAGATAGCAGAGAGTGAAAGACTTTTAAGACATATTATAAAAGCACAACAAGATCTCTTAGACTTCTTAAGTAACCTTTGTTATTGCAGCTCTCGTCATGGGCGATTTGATGCGGATGCTGAGAGAACAATAAGAGCCTCACAGAGAAATTATAAAGAAACAATTTGTGACTGCTTAAATTACTTCTTTGCATGTAATTATGTTGAGGATACAGATGTGGAGGTAGTGAAAGATTGGGTTATTGAGAAGATAAGAGAGACCAATGATGAGATCTTCTAGACTTTGGGTGATTAAGAAGATAAGAGAGACCAAGATGAGATCTTCTAGGAGCTAATGTAAGGTGCTTTTTGACACCATATGGCTTTGAGTTATATGATCTACTTCTTGTACAAGTGTGATGTGCTCTGTTTTAAATGTACTCTAGTTTTGAGAGACCAATGATGAGATCTTCTAGACTTTGGGTTATTGAGAAGATAAGAGAGACCAAGATGAGATCTTCTAGGGCTGTGAGCTAATGTAAGGTGTTTTTTGACACCATATGGCTTTGAGTTATATGATTAACTTCTTGTACAAATGTGATGTGCTCTTTTTTAAATGTACTCTAGTTTTAATAACATGTCACGCCATTTTTTCTAATTTGATTTTTTAAAATCTTACTTTTTGTCTCTTTTAACAATGTGGTCCTCTATTTTTAATGTACTCTAGTTTTAATAACATCTCACGTCATTTTTTCTAATTTGATTTTTTAAAATCTTCCTTTTTGACTCAATGTTTTGTTTTATAAGAGCCTCTTTTTTAAAAATGTTTTATCCAAAATTATCTCACAAAATGAATTTGGACAGTGCACCAGTCCAAAATTAATGAAATAGGTGTTATGCAACATAGGTTTATGAATGGCAACAGTGCAACGGCTCAACATGCACAAAGTAGAGAGTACTTCCATAGAAGGAACCAGAGAAGATCAACATTTATGACGTAACACGATCTAAGGGCCCAGTTTGGAAACCTACAGAGGAAGTGCAACCAAAGAAGGAGAAATGTCTGAAGTGGAAGGACCAAGAGGAGGTCCGGATGGTGACATTAATGAAAATTGAGAAATTGCAAGCGGATGGGTGGCAACAAGTGGAACAACAATCAATCACATCAGAATGGGAATCCCGATGCTCTTCTACCACAACTAGTACAAAGCCAGAGAAGTAAATGGACGTAAACCCTATAGTTTGAAATTAGGAGAAAATTCTCGGATTGGAGAATTTCTCGTAAGGATTATTGACAGCCCTTAAGAAGGCGGAGGTAAATATTCCAGTGGAGTGCCTATTATGGATGGTCTCGAAAGTAAGGAAAAGGATGGTGGCAGATCTGATGTGGCCCCACCCATAGTTCCAACCTCATGAATTCATACCACCAAGTCGATTAGAGAGGGAGGTACCAATTATATGATGGACAAAATCTGAGGATATGGATTACATGGTGCTAGTAGTAAAAGTTCAATACCAGGGTCAAAAGCTGACAGGTGTGTTACTAGATGGGGAATCCGGGGGTCAACATTCTACCACAGTACATGTTCAGGAAGTTGGGACTTTTCAGATTGGAACCTGCCCCATTTCAAGTTCACATGGCAAACTAGAGGAGAATTCAACCAACATGCATAATATGCAATCAATTGATACGCATGGAGGGCATGGTGTTTTGTATTAATTTTGTAATCCTACATATGGAGGAAGAGGACGTGCATTACCCTATGTTGTTGGGAAGGCCGTGGTTCAAGGTAGCCTGGGTGAAACAAGATTGGGAATCATTGATGATCACCATACGGAATGGGAAAAAGAAGCCAAAGATGCAGATGATTCCCAGCACCACCTTACAGAAGAAACAATGACCGATAATGGCCCAAGGGGTGAATATGGAAATAGAGATGGATGAAAATGAGGAGCACAAGTTCCTAGATGCCAATCCATCAGTGGTCCCATTGTTTGAGATAGATGCGGAAGCACTCGTCTAGCAAAGCAATGGGGAAAAGACATGAGGGGAGTAGGTCTGGATCTTGTGTTCACCATATTAACATGAGAAAGGACGCCAAGCCTGTAATTCAGCAACAGTATCAAATGAACCCAAATTACGTAAAGCAGGTGAAGAAGGAGATAGACAAGCTATTGTTGAGAGTAGAATTCATTTACTTGATAGATAAAGTCACATGGCTATCACCAATTGTAATTGTGCCAAAGAGAAATGGGAAGCTCTGGATCTGCGTGGATTACAGGAAGTTGAATGGTACGACAATCATGGATCCATTTCCTTTACCATTTTGGTGATACGCTATTGGATGCGGTTGCGGGGCAGGTTATGTACAATTTTTTGGACGGCTTTAGTAGGTACAATCAGATACAGATGGCAAAGGAAGATAAGACAAAACAACGTTTGTCATGGTGTATGCTAGCAATGTCATGGCATTTGGATTAAAAAATGCACCACCAACTTTCTAGTCATGGATCTAGAATGTCTTTAAACCATATCTAACCACATTCATGCGAGTGTTCCTGGACAACTTCAGCATGTTCAAAAAGAAAATTGAGAACCTAGATCAGTTGTAGTTGTGCTTTGAGAAGTGTAGAAGCACTACGTTAAGCTTAAACCCAGCAAAGTGTGCATTTGTAGTAAAGGAGTAGTAAAGAGAGGAATGTTACTAGGTAACATTATTTTAGAAGAGGGAATGGCAATAGATCCCAGGACACTGGAAGCCATCCAGAAGACCAAGGTCCCGCAGAATGTTAAGGAGTTACAAAGATTCATGGGTCAGGTGTGTTGGAATGGTCACCTCCCCATCTGTAAGCCCCCAAATGAGGAGAGCGTGGGGGAGGGAGACCTAGGGCAGGATGTGCCCAAGAGGAAAAGAAGAGAGGGGGCTGCCACATGGGCAACACCTCACATCAAAGAACATGGAAGGTACCCGGAGTTAGGATGGATCTGCATGGCGTTGACATCAACAGTGTACAAAATTGTACGACGCTAGAGAAGAGCCTGGCAGAGGGCAGAACCAGTAGGACAGAAAGGCGCTGACATGGCAGGTCAGGAGCGCAGGTGTATGGGGCTGCATGGGGCCTGGTAGAGCAGCAAATGGGGCTGTCAATGGGCTGTGGCATGCCTTATATAGGCTAGGCCCCTGCCTTGATTGGAGGGCCACAAGCCCTAAAAGTGTGGGCCATAAAGGCCTAGTTTTGTGAGCCCTTAAAGGGCTGGTTGGGTTGAGCCAACCAGGTCGGTTGGGCCAGCCAACCTGGTCTGTCCAGTCGGCCCAGATTGGGATAGACTGGTCAAGTTTTTGACAGGCCCCTAGGCCTATAAAAGGAGGGGCTTCATGCCCCATTATTCATCCAACATCCAGCAGAAAGTGGAGCAGACAGGAGTAGCCTGAAGGCATTCCATTTGGCCTCATCTTGGAGGTAAAGGAGAGTTGAAGGAGTGCTGCAGACTGAGTTCCCTAATGGCTGGGACCTTGGCTGTCTTCTAGGGTAGCAAGGTGTTGTGATCATCATACCTTCTGGAGCAGCCATTCACAAGCAAGTTGGAGCAGTGGAACATGGACCTGTGTGCTACAAACAAAGCTTGGCAGGGGCTTCCCACCTAGGCTGATTCACAGGCAGTAAGGTGGAGAAGAAAACACTAGATGGAAAGTCTACAGACACTCGAGGTGGAGCACGCGGACTCGAGTCTAGAGATAGCCGGTAGATAGGAGAAGGACCTTGTGGTTAGATCAGAGGACCACACCATTGGTGGGACTCTGGATCTATCTATTTTGTATTGTGTCCATAGTTTTGGACGAAAATATATATTTTCGTGGTTTCTCTATCTGGCCGGTTCATTGTCTATTGATGAGTCTGCACATCTATTGAATGCACATAACTAAAGAAGTTTTTGATTCCACACCCCCACCACACTGTGTGAGCTCCTGGGCATTACTATCAGTCTTCTGCTGTGTGTACCCTCTGTTGGGTAATTTCTAACAAGATGAAGTGGCACAATTGGTTTCTGTGGTATCTATCATACGTTTGCTAGCCTCTCACTAAGCTGACTAAGAAGGACATGAGAAGGACGCTCCATTTATTCGGGGGCCAGTATAGGAGAAAGCATTCCGGTTGTTGAAGAAAATCCTGGTAGTTTCTTCGATATTACAGTCACTGGATTGGAGTATCGACTTACATCATGTGTTTGTGGATGCATCGGACATTGCCATCGACACAGTCTTGATGCAAAAACAATGCAAGGGATGGTATTAGCTAGTGTACTATGAAGTCAAATACTCACTAGTGTGGAAAGGGACTATTCAATCATGGAGAGAGAAGCTCTAGGAATGGTTTATTCCCTAGGAAAATTTCATCATTACCTACTAGGAAAATAGATCATTATTCCCTGGGGAAATTTCATCATTACCAACTAGGAAAGTAGATCATCAGGTAATGTTGTACTTAGTAAACAAGGTGCAACCAACTGGGAGATTGGCACGATGGATTCTCCTTTTGCAAGAATTTGACTACATGATAGTACATACACCAGGAAGCTAGCACTTGGTGGTGGATTACCCGAGTAGGTTGGAATTAAGTGAGGTACCTCTAGAAGCCATCTCGAATGATTTACTAGATGCAGAGTTATTTGCAGTAAAGCCCATGCGGGGGATGTATTGGTACGACAACATGATACCATTTTTTATGGATGGGGTGTTCCCAAAATAAATGTCTCGGGATAAAAAGAAGAAGATGGCACTGAAGACCCAATCGTTTGTGGTTATTGCCGGTATGTTATATCACTGAGGAGCAGAGCAACTGTTACAACAATGTGTTGGGGAGCTTGAACAGAAGATGGTGCTAATAGAGGCACATCAAGGAGCATCAGGTGGTCATTTTGTAGCAGAGATTACGGAGAAAAAAATCTTTCAAGCAGCTTTTGTTGGAATCTCAAATAAAACGAGAAGAATAATTGACAGAGAGGATAACCAAAAGATATCTTCTATTCAAGCACACTTCAAAGTACATCTCAGGGACATATTAATAGCAATGGACATGACCAAATACATGCTGAGATCATGGAGTGAATCCCTGAGAGAACTTGAAGCCGCTAATCTACGTGAATGAGGAAGAGACGTCCAACAATCACGCCATACATGCAAACCTACCACATGGCAGTTTATTTACCAACCCCTAGACCTATACTTGACCTATGAACCAAACCAAACCCACTCAAGGTTTGCCATCCAACACCCCCCTCAAACCATGAGTGGGTGCATTCCAAGAGTAACTGCATGCTGTCAACAAATGTACAAGATCAAAGCAAAAGAATCTTGCATGAGAGTCGACAGGAATCAAAATCAAGTCGCTATACCATAGAACAGCCCACAAATTTGAGTGAGTGTTTTCAAAAGGCATGCAACTTTGAGAAAATTGCAATTGAATCAATTTGGATGACAAACCAAAATGACCGATTGACAAAAGAAACTAGACATATTACAGCCTCAACCTACGGGGTATCTTTGGCTCTTATTACATTCTTTACTGACTCTTATTTTCCATCGAGATAGTCCTATAACCTCAGAATGCATAGGCATCATAGTCTGCGTTTTCATCAGCAACACACATTCCAGCAAACTCCTCCATGACAGCATGAGCAACCTCCTTTTGTTTTCCAACTTCTTTGGTTTTACGTTTAGTGTCGTCTCTCTTTCTGAAGCAATAGTCCTCCTTGTGACCTGGCTTGCCACCACAATATCCGCTGCGCTTCAAATCCATCTTTTTGCCTTTGCCTGCAACTATCTTCACAAGGTAAGCACCATCTGTGTGATAGTTGTCTTCAAGCTTCTACCATCGTTTGTCATCTAGTAAGGTGGCAATCATCTCAAACAATGACACCTCACCATTGACTCGCAGAATCTTCACTATCCCTACATATATGGGTGGTAAACTAGAGAGCAAGACAGCTTTAATATCATCATCTTCTACCTTTACTTTGAGATCAAGAAGCTGCCTGAGAATTGATCGCATCCTCCTTAAATGGTCTCCCAAAGTCACGCCATTTCCCATCTTCAAACTAAAGAATTCCTGCTTCAATATTACCTTAAAATTTGAGTCAAGCTCCAAACAAGGTCTCAAGCGCTCTCCAATTTTCAGATGCACTTGTTGCCAAATCCAAGTGATGATTGTACCTGGGTCCAAGAGCCCTTTCCAAAATACCGAGGGCACGTAGATTTCTACTCTCCCACTGCAACAAGGATGTTTTTATCAAAGCTATACTTATATATTAATATAAAATATTGGTGAAAGTTATTGAGCTATTTTTTAGTTTCACAATATTTGTAGAACATATTACAATTTTATATATTTCCTTTTGAATTTTAAAGAAAAAGTTGTAAATTTGGGCGAAACTTTAAAATTTTTCTCATAAAAGTTTCAAATCTTGGCGAATTTTTCAAACCTTTCTTTTTATCAAGGCATACAAACTTTCGACACCAATATAAAAGTTTTTCTTAATGAAACTAATAGGGAAAAATCATCCATGCATTGCAATGAGTCGCTGCTTTCACCGCTCTTGGAGTCTTCCTTCTCAGCACCGGAAATGACAGGACATAGAACCTTCTCCATGAGATATAGTCAAACTGTTAGCTGCCATGCACAAAAATTCAAACTAGTGAAGGTCACAAGCTTCACTGCCTCAGCCTTTGACTCCATCTTGAGATATATGCAACAGGCTCATGAAGTTCGTTGGTGATTTGCTGTGAATCTACGCAGATGTAAGTATATTTGGTAAGGGATAGTACATGCCAGAATAATGGGAGAAGTTTTGGGAAAGGAGAAACGCATAAGTGTTACTACACAGTCGAAGCTTAGATAGATGTTGGCATGAATTTTTGAGTATGTAAACACAATTACACGGCCATAACAACCTTTAAAAGAAGGGTATGATGCTACCAACCCAAACACGATTCCACTCACAGAAGAGGAAAGGGCCAAGTTGAAAGAAATTGGATACACGGACAAGGATATTGAGGAGTCCTACAAGAGGGTTAAAAATTTTGAGGATGTGTTGCCCTCTCCACCTCGGAGTACTAATCCTACAAGGAGATTAATGAAGTTGAGATTCAAACAGGAGAATGCTAAATCAGAAACAAAGGAGGACAAGGGATTGGAAATCCCAGAGTCACTTTAGAGAAGGATGTATTATTATTAGAACAAGGAAATGACAAAGAAAATCCCAATCCAAAGAAGAGAATCTAGTGGGAATAATAGGACAAGAGAAACCATTCAAATGCAAAGAATTTAGCTCAATCCCATCACCAAGAAAAGAAAAGGTGCAACATCAACAAATTCCAATTTTGAATCTGCCGAAGGTGAATGATCAGAGTATGCCTTAAGCAATTTTAGAGCAACAAGGGGATTGGACAGTAAGTCAAAATATATATTCTGTTAATAATTTAACTACATTCCATCAACAGCAAAGGCTAAGATCTTAGAATGAACAGATGTTGCTAGAGGAATTGGAAACAAAAAGACAGATGCATAAGAGCTACAGGGAATGTCATGAGAAATTTACAAAACATACGTATATGAAGGTGTCAAGGTTGCAAACTCAAAATAAACAACTTACAAATGAAAAGGCAGGGTTAACTCAGGAAAAAAATCAATTACTACAACAACAAAAGGAGGCCCATGAGAGAGAAATAGGGAATAGGTTGATGATGGGAGAATTGCAACAACAAAATGCCAAGATTAAGGAGAGGACCGAGCAGTTGCCAAATTTATTGATTGCCAAAGCTAGTATGGTTGAAGATATATAGAAGTGGCTACTGGAGGTGAAAAGCACCCTAAATGAACAGTTGAATATCTTGATGGAGGGAAATTCAATATTATCCACTGAGAATACAATATTAAACCAAGAGTGGATGCATTGACAGAGGTAGAGACTTAGATTAAAGTCATGAATGATAAGGACACTTTGGAAGTAGAAGGCATGTTCATGAGCAATAAAAGTGTAGAAGAGTTGCAGAGAAGATTGTATTACTACATGACTAAAATATGGATGAACATAAAACAAAAAATTGTAAGTTACAAGTGAACATTTATTTGGGGAACATATCAAGAATGCACAGTCAATCCGAGTGAATATACTATAGGAGCAGTTGGAAGTCTTGCAGAAAGAGTTGTATGTAGAGAAGAAATCAAAATAGATAATATCAATAGCCTCTATGAATGAGTTGGGAGAGTCCCAATTCATAGAAAATGAATTCAGGACATCTAAAAAACAAGAGGTAATTAGTGCACCTATTACTAGGGTGGAGGCAGACTTTGTAATGGGAAAAGAAGAAGATAGACTAAGCTAACAGTAAATACTCAATTCAATTATGAGCAGGAAGACGTGGATCTGCAATCATTTGCAGCACATACACTCTCAAAATTGGTAGACAAAATTTGTGATATTTCAAAACAAAGGAAGCAGGGAGGAATAGTGGGAACACAGGGAAGGCTAGAAAGAGATGCAAATGATGGGCTAGTTCCTTTGAAAATAGAAATGAAAAACGAACAACTTGAGCTGCAGAAACATGTTGAGCACCCAAAATTTCACCCACACTGATCTTTTCAAGATCACTCAATATTGTCTTCTTTCAAAATCATTACCAATTGTTTTTTTAACATAGCAACGTCTTTTCCAAACAAAAACCAATTGTGTTTTTTAACGCAGAAACATACATACAGTAATGTTTATGCAATAATTTTGTGTTTTTCAACACAGAAGCAGACATACAGTAATGTTTATATTTCCTATATAGTTTCTATTTTTGCTATTTAATAGAATAAAACTGGGTTCATAATACTTTTTTGTGCACTCTGTAAGCAACTTGTGTAGTAGTAGTGTAAATCTTGGTACTGCACCAAGCTCTTTACTCTATATCCAACATAGTCTTGGATTGATGTGATGATTACATCATCAAGAGAGCTTACATGGCAAGTATTAAGATATGAATTTGTTCCAAATTCCTATCCAACAGGTGTGCCAATGATATTATCTAGATAGTATTTTAAATATATTCTAGCAAAGTTTAATGCTTACGGATATGAAAGGTCACCACCTATCAGTTGCACCTCTTCAATCCATGCTTGGAATTGTATGAGAGCCTGAGTTTGATGTTCCGAGATTAAGAGTGTGGAGAGTATTTTTGGATCGACTGTTGTAAGCATTTTGCATTCTGAAATAGATATTACTTCCTTTTTATCTGTTGATCTATGTTGAGCAGTTCAAATCGTGTTGTGAGTTTTTTATTTCAATAATGTATTCTCTACCTTATCTGTAAGGATGTTTTGTATTCTAGATATGAATTGTATGTTGCATTTTAAGTTTCTTTTTTTATGGAATCCTTTTGTGGGTTCCAGATGAACCCCAAAATAGAAAACTCTCTTCGTAATATTCCACCATCCTTTTTACAATTCTATGCATTGTCCATGATGATCTCCATAAATCTGTTTGGGCCTATCTCCCTTGTAGGTCATATACTTCAAATATTAACCCCATACTTTCTTTTATTTTCTAAAACAATGAACTTATCAAAATCCTCGCCTTTTGTTGATACAATTGTCACATTCAATACTTGGCATGTTTTTATATATGTCCATCCATAGAAGCAATTGTGCATCCTACGTTATAAAATGGAAAAAAGGTCTATGGTAATGTGATCTTTTTGTTAGTGTATGATTTGTATAATATAGTCATTTTCAAGGCACTATAAGTACTAGGTTTGAAACTTGCTCCATATTGGGTAATCCAATTCCATGCATCTTGCATGTTCGCATGCTTTACCATATCAATGGATATCGAAAACACAAAAGCAATCTACTAAGCGATCTCTAAGTCTTAAAACTTAACTCTGTATAAATTAAGGGCTGCCTTGTTCTTTGAATTCCGCTCCCTACATCCAATTTGGTTTTATGCGGGGTAGATACAAGCGTTTCTTGACTCCTCGATTGAGAAGTGCAACACTTCTGAGATGGACTTAGGTAGCCTCATTGCCTGAGTGAGGTTGTATGCTTAGAAATTCTGGTGGAATGATGGGAGGTGGGATGATAGAACTATCACTCAAAACTTCCAAAATTGTTATTTTTTCCCTTTTCCCATCTACCTCTAGTTTATCTCTTGATTTTCAAGCACCTACAGGTAACCCTTGAGCATGGAAAACTGTAATAGATTTTTTCTAAACCAAGCAAGGGCCCATTTATATGAGGGGAACATCCCAATTTCTCCTCATGATAATATTTTGTTTCCACTCAAAATAGCCATGAAAATTGATTGAAAATTCCTATTCTAGCCCAAAATAGTTATGCTTTTTGCCCCTATTATTTTTTGCTCTCCTTTGTGGCTGCTCAAGAGGCACCAACAAATGCTCTAATAGTACCTTGATCGGAACAAATTCTTTGGTAGGACCTTGACTAGAACGCTCATAATCACAATTTAAGGATGATCTTTCATCCAGTTTTGACTATGGAGCTTCATCTTGATTTGCATTAACACTAACACCTTCCATCATAGGCTATCAAGCACAATATGTATATACAGTAAGGATGGTTGAGGCTTCCATATTAGTAAGTGCATTTGTAACTTTCCTCCTACTTAGAACTTGCTTTGATGATTGTGCAATACTCCTTTTGGCTACCTACGATTCTCTTATTACACTCCTAGTAGCTATGCATGTATTTCTTGTCTCTATACTTATAGTCGAGGTTCATGAAGGAAAATGTAAGGTAGTATGTGCATTCATAAGAAAGATTTTATTAGTTGGAAATTATAGAATCTTTTTGTAGAAGTATAGACATGGTTTTAAAAGTGAACTAAAGTACATTCTCATTTGCATGAAAAATAGTATCTTCATTTGAGTGATCAAAATAAAAACTATCATTTATGCACATAGATTTATCATACTAATCTCTATATGTTATTAAAACAGCCAATGATTCCGTAATACTTATCCCAACTTTGAGCACCACTTTGCAAAACCACTTTAAAATATTAGTATTTCGCAATATACCCCTTTACCAACACTATCTAGTAATGATAAATGTCTCTTAGTTGTTCAATCGTGCATATGCCAACACATCCTACTTTTCTAGAAAGGAACATCTTAATATCTTAATATTATTACAAACTTCTATTGAAATTTTTCTAGAAAGTGACATCTTAATATCTTAGTATTTTCACAAACTTCCATTGAAATTATAAAGTTGTTTGAAGTAACTAAATCGAGGTACCAAAATTTTTACCTACTTACTCAAGTCTCTTCACTTCAAGGTGGGACATGGGTTGGGTCAAAGAAGCACCTTGGGTTTCTTTTAAATGTCTTGAAAGTCTAAAGGTATCCCTCTCTACATTAGTTTCATAGTTTAATAATTGCAATATGGTAATCCATTTTAACTTTTTTGGGTAGCACACGCTCTAGTACAAAGTTGGAAATCACTTGTTGGGACTCAAGATCAAGCAATTTTTGATGTGCAAAAGAGCAAAAGAGCCTCTAGAATAGAGATGTGAATAAGGGTTAGATTTTCAACCAAGAAATGATAACAATAAAGTAGTTTTAAAAAAAAAGCATGAGTGATATTATATGCTTTGTTAAAAAATAAATCATAACAATTTGAAAGTGTGATCAGAACAAGAAATTGCATGCCACCACAAATTCACAAATGAAAACTTACTAAAGAAATAGCAACATATACTAAATCCACAAACTAAATACAACATAATATATACATTCATAGTTAGGAAACAAAACCACTTAACTTGCTTAGACATTTTCCCTTCCTCAACAAGGCACAAAATATCCCAATACATGCATTCTTTAGCTGAATGTTATGCTACTTTGTGAATTCTCTTTGTCTTTTGAGCCTTTCATGTAAGGATCTTAGAATTGTATAAAAGAGTTTTGATAAAGTAGCATGAGATTCTATTTGACAAATCTGAGCACTTTCAAATCCACCTATAGGGAATCCTTGATGAAAAAAGGAGAAAGGTCTATCAATATTGAAAGCAAACAAATCCACATGTATATGAGTCATGGATTTTTGACTTAGTGCTTCTAGTGATGTAGATGTGCTCTCTCTCTCTCTCTCTCTCTCTCTCTGTGTCTCTCTATGAGTGCAAGTTTTGCCAATTTGAAAATATTATTTCTATAAAGTGTTGTGGATAATTTAATCATAGAGAATGGAAAATATGTGCATACAAAATGCTTAATTTATTATAAAGGCATAGCATATTTCATTATAAAATCATATCATGTTTCTTTTTTTATTTTTACTTTTTGACTTCTACATTTTCTCCTTTCTATTATACTTATACATGCTATAGATGGAAAAGAGAGTTGAAGATTGCTTGCACGTATTTTGCTCCCTCAATAGTTTGGAGATGATGAACCATCCCAAAAGGATTAAGCCTTCCACAACATGGAGTTTTTGTAGCTTACAAGCATGTGACACTTTTAAATATATTACCTAGCATTTGCAACATGCCTTACTGCTTTGTATATTTGTGGAATATGAATTAGCTATACTTTGCAAATTCAATCCACAATCCTTGTCAATGATTCGACGGAGCTTACAATTTTTGGTTTTGCTATTTAACTAACATCATTGCAATCCGTTAATAGTATAATCTAGTTTGAAATAGAAGTTTTAATGTACATTATGGTTGACTATAATGCAAACTATTGTATGGAGCTTGTTTTTTATTTTTAAATAGCCATTGTGTATTAAGCTTAATTGTTTTAAATTGGACATTTACTCTAACAAGAAATCATTGGGTGATACACATTTCTTTACTTTTAGTTTCCACTTGGTTATCATTTTCATGCTAGGGAATCCTTTCAACTTTTGGGAAGGTGCCTTGCCTTTAAATATTGCCTACTTTATTGTCGAGGTTTACTATCAAGTATCATGATAGTAAAGGGTGGGTCTCATGAAATATCACTCATTAAAATCTAGACCTTGCAATTATTGGGAGTATCATAGTGAAGTAGTGCTTAGATTTTCAACTTTCACTTTGACAAGAATGCATGCTCTTGATCATGGTGGGTTGTTGCCATTATCTTTGGGGTTTTTGATTGGCAAAGGAAGCCTTAATGGTTCCAGCATAAGATGATGGTACATCTATCCCTTATTTTCTTGTTTTGTGTGTGTGTGTGTGTGAGAGAGAGAGAGAGAGAGAGAGAGTTTTCAAAGCCCAAGAGGTGGAGTTGATCTACATCACTCTATGGTACACACCCCATAAAGTTCATACATGAAAGTTAGGACTTAGTGCTTGACATGTGGAGCAGTCCCATCTCATTGTGTGAGAAATGATATTCTATGTTTTCCATACATGAAGAGTGACAAAAGAGGGTGGGGTTGATCTACATCACCCTATGGTACACACCCCATAAATTTCATACATGAAAGTTAGGACTTAGTGGTTGACATGTGGAGCGGTCCGATCTCATTGCGTGAGAAATGATATTCCGTGTTTTCCATACATGAAGAGTGATAATAGGTCCTTTGGGGCTGACCACTCCCCTAATATAGCCGGATTTTTAGTCAAAAAAAGAAAAGAAAAAAGAGGGTGGTCAACACCTTATCAGTTGCTCTTATCTTGACATGATGGTGGCCATTTGAATTAAGAGTGTGAGTTGTGCATGCATGCGTATGTGCACAAATAAATGTGGTAGTAAAACTAGCTAACATCAAGTGTCGTTTGCACTCAATTTGTAGAAATAGTTGGGGAGAGGTACTTCTTTGGGATGGTCCTCAAAACTTGAGATAAAACTAGCCAATTCTTTCATAGTCAGAAGATTAGCATTGCTAATATGTTTAAGATGATGGTTGAGTACATTCGATTTTTCCCCCACATGCGTCACCTTTTTTAGCACTCTTTTTTCTTCATTGGACCGATGACTCCATAATAGATATATACATTGATTCTTGAGGGAATAAAAAAGCAAGTGCTCTATGATACACTACATGCATGCCTATTGCTAATACCAAGCTAGCTGAAATGCACCACCACCAAAACATGCTCTATGTGCACATTGTGGTTCAAGTTCAATCCAAGATTCCTAACATGGCACTAGTAATGAGCACCTTGGTGCATTTCCTACACACCATGGAGGCTAGTGCTTACATCTATTTTTTACTAGTTATAATAGCAAGAAAGTAGCTAAGATATTTGCTCAGCTTTATTACGGACCAAACTTTATGCATTGTAGTTTTAAAAGCTAACAAACTACACATTTTTAACCTACGATAATCGGTTGTGTAAGAGTAAACTTTATTTTATCAACCAAGTGAAGGCTTTTTGTTATTGCTTGAAAGTGAAGAAAATAGTTATTCTTAACCCTTTTTTAGCGTTACCTGAAAGGCAACCCTCTACTAGGGTTTTTTAAAATTCCCAATCACACATCCCATCATGCTTGGGCTCTCTCTCTCTCTCTCTCTCTCTCCCCTCCATCAACTATGGATCCACTCCATAAAAGATAAAAAGGGAGCATTGTCTAGCACATCATTTGCTCCCTTGTTTTTTCACTCACACATCCCCCGCATACACGATCATGTACGATGGGGCACAACCACCCGTGCCCTACGTTGAAGGGCAACAGGGGGCTTCTCAGGGGAATTGAATGAAGGCAGCCAGCTCAAGTGGGAGAACGCCTAAGCCTAAACCTTTTTTTTTTTTTGAGTTGTACTGCGTCTCCATACGGGGTGACCAAGATAGAATCTTGAGCTGCCCCTAGAGTCATACAAACCCACACGTTTAGCCGCTTGGTTGGCACATGGATGGAGAAATGAGTCAATTACTTGAGAGTGATTCTTTTTTGCAAATTTCCATGTGCGCTTCTATTTATATGTAGCTATAAAAAGCAAACAGAGCAACTCCAACCGGCATAGCTTTGTGGCTACAAAAGTGTGATCTGGTATTGCCTGCAGCTCGCCTACAATGGTAGTTTCCTTTTTCTTCCAAAGAAGCCTGCTAGTTTGACCATTCAGTTTGTGCAGGCAGCTGTGGAACAGTTGATGTCTGCGCTTTTTCCTCCCAAGACAAGAAAACTATTGAAATGAGAAAGCAAGAGATGGAGGATGAGACAAGAAGGAGAAGCGAGAGAGAGAGAGAGAGAGAGAGGGTTTTTGCTGCCGAATCGATTGAAATGTATAATGGGGTGGTTGGTTCTTTGTCTGAGCGGTTGATGCTTCTTTCTGTACGTGCGTTTGGTTTCTTTCTGGAGGGCGGGTCAGGAAGAGAGAGAGAGAGAGAGAGAGAGAGAGAGAGAGAGACCCAGACGGAGAGAGTGAGAGAGGGAGGGAGGGAGAGAGAGCCTCTGAAAGGGAGCATCAGAAAATGTTTGTGTGGATCATTTGTGAAGGCTTCTGTATGTTCTTGGAACGGAAATCTATTTCTGCAATGCGTACACACAACCCATCTGCACGCTGAACTGATTGTATGGTTGTGTCAGAGATCGTGAATGCGAAAAAAGTAGGCGAGCTAGGAGATTGTCTTCCTGGGGCTAACCTCTCTCTCTCTCTCTCTCTCTCTCCCTTGCTCAGGATTGATCTCGATGCGAAATGGAAGCCTTGGAAGCTCTTATTGGTGCAGGATAGGCGCAACAATATGGGCACAAAGCAACGGCACAAATCCACAAAGCAACGACACAAATCTTTTTGTCTGAGCAATTGCAATTGTACAGTCGCTCATCTGTTCAGAGCAGAATCCCACAGCTCAGAATGTTCTACCCTTCAGATGAAGTGTATGGGGAGATGCTACTTCGCGGTAACTCTCTATGCCTCTCTCTCTTTCTCTTTCTGAAGAATATTTGGAGGGCTTTGATGAGGATTATTGAGTGTGCCAACCAAGAAATACTTCTACACCAGCAATCTATTGTTTGTCAGACTAATCATCGGCTGTTTCTCTCTGTGCAGGCAGAAGCAGGTACCTGCTCTCTCGAACCGAACAGGAGACAGTTGGATCTCTTGCAATGGCTCCTTCAAGAAGCCCCTGTTTAAAGTCACCTAGTATACAATGTCAAACAGGTCCATCAACTCTGATCATCATTGTCTCAGGCATGTGTGCCATGATGCTTCTGGTAGTGATTGCCTTAGTGCTTCTCTGTTGCTCCCACTTCAAGTATAGACAGATGGTGGAACGCAATCGGCAGCTTTCTAGGGAAGGCAATGGGCCGGTAGCTCCTGTTGTATTAGACGAGCCCAGAAGTTGTGATAGCATGGTGCTGGTTTTGCTTCCTGGGGAAAAGCATCCAATCACATGTGCCCGGCCTTGTCCCCTATCTGAAGAGGATGCTCGAGTTGATTTTGAACTAGCAAGCTCTGATCTGACAATGGAGAAACAGTTGGGCGTGGACACCTCTAATACACATCAACAGCCAACTTAAAATACTGCCTTAATCACTCTCTTATTTCTTCCAACTTCTCTGCGAATACCTGTACAATCTTTAGCCTTTTGTTCCAGCCTTCTCTTGCATTAGTGAGATCACATAATATCTTTCCATGTTTGAGGGGTAAAATATCCCCAGGCCCAGCTGATATATGGACTAATTTCCACTCCATTAAATACCTTGGACTATTTTTCTGGTAATGGTGAATTCTCATATGATGTAATTTGGCGCTACATTTAAGTGCTGGATTTGAAAGCCGGGCAGAAAACAATGGAGGACCATTAAGTTCTTCAAGTTAAGCTCTCACAACCGTTGGGGACCTGAAGCATGATTTGCCAGGTAGACCATACATCATACTTGGCGGGCTTATGCACATGTCGAGTTGAACCAGCATTTTAGACATCAAAATACAGGGAAGTTCTGAAATATGCTAATCCAAAATCGTAAAATTCCAACTGCAATCACTCTTGCCTCTTTAGTTTTTAGTTTTTGGGGGAGATGATCACAATTTTCTCAGGTTTGCGTCCTTTTTTTGAGCCCAGTGCCTGTAGTCTGTGTAGTGCAAATTTGGCGAATTTCTTTGGACTTGTAATTTTTTGAAATAAAAGGCCTTGGACAATCCGCAT
Source organism: Dipteris shenzhenensis (assembly GCF_047967505.1). NCBI lineage: Eukaryota > Viridiplantae > Streptophyta > Polypodiopsida > Gleicheniales > Dipteridaceae > Dipteris > Dipteris shenzhenensis. Next base: position 22,796,621 of record NC_141603.1, on the reverse strand, counting down.
AATGCATCTTTTCCCATTGAATGCGCTTGCAACCAATTGGATGAATTCAAATCCCTTGAATTAATTTGTTTCGTAAATGCTCCCCAAATTGAAATCAATCAATTAGTAGAGATGTTAACGGTGGTGAAGGTGCTCCTTTTTGAACTTTTTTTGTGCTTGGTTGCTGAGTCCAGCTATAATTGTATGGCACTTGACTAAAGGGAAAATCTCACCTAAACATGAGCCATCAATGTTTGATTTAAGCCCAAACTTAAAATGCAAGTAATAGAGTATGGAAGCAAGGTGAAATGGAAAATGTTAAGTACTATAGGGTTTGAGTAGAAGAAAAGAGTAAGGGTGCATTTAGACCACTAATTACAATAGAGGATTAGCCAAATTGAAGTACGGGCTTCATTAAAGGTGGGTTGCTCCTTTCAACAAGCGATTATTAATTGGTATACAAGAGGTGATTGCCCTAATGGATATTAATGGTAACATTTTTATCGTGCATTCACTAGTTCAAATGATACTAGAATTGCCAAGTTCTTAAAACATTAGTATTTAGAGCCCACTAGATATCATAGTTGAATCATAGCATGTAGAAGTGTAGCTTCCATTGTGACAATTGTGACATTGTAGATGTTTTCCTTAGTTGCATCATAGCAAGTATAGTGTACATAGCTTCCACGACGAGAATCATTTGAAGGCTATACATCGCTTTATGTTCTTCTTGCATTCAATCTTCGCTTATGAAATCTTATCATTTGCTCTATCAATATATTTACAAGCTTGTGCATTCTCTCCACTTGATTCTTAACCTCGAAAAACAAATAAAAAATGTACCTTTTGCTCCATAGTGGTATAAGAACATTGGGAATATGCTTTTACATTGTGGCTTCCACTCAAAACTTTGTAAAAATTGTGAAACTAAATTGAGTCCAAATAATTTGTTATTAAGTTGTTTGTGATTCAAGTTTAACTTTAGAAAAGTGAAAGAACCACTCGGATTGTCAATCATGGTTCCCATTTTTAGGGGAAACTCTATTAGGTTCTATCCAACATGGAAGCCTAAAATCAAAAATTTCTTCATGATAGGCTCATTATCCAAATTTAATTCCATTGTTTTCTTTATAATTCAATTGTACGTTTTCTTATTGTCCTATACTCATTTCTTACTTATGATTTTTCAAGAACCATTACCTTCACTAAATGCTTGCAACATTTTAGTTTATGCTTGCATGCATTAATGCCATTATAATTCAATATTGATGATTAGAGAAATTACCATTTGATTGTGTATGGACCTAATGAAGGGTGATATCAAGGCTAAAAGAATCACAGGTGCGACTTTACCACTTTGATGAAGTTACTTTTAGATCATTTGTGCATTGTCAAGGGGACCCATGAGATCTTTATTTGTAGTTTTCCCTATTTCTTTATAATAAGAGCACAACATCATACCATAGAGAAACGACAGAAATACCTTTTGCAAAGGGTGTGACAACTTGATGTATTGTGCTTGTGTGGCACAAATATTCATGATAAGAAATTGACAGCTCCTAATGCCTTCCACTAGAACTCTTTATATGTATGAACATTTCAAAATTTTGACATTGATTGTCATTTGTATAAAGGCATCTTCCATTCAATAATATTTTATAATTCCGTTGATAAACATATTCATTAAACTATAAGATATTTTACTTTATTATTTGTTGGTTTTCTTTTGGTGTAATGTCCTGTGTCCTCCTGTTATGGAAGGTGTCAAAATATTGTTTACTTGATAGTTTTCCTTCCTTGGAGGATACTATTCCGGTATTCCTACTTGGTGACTTTATTAACTTGAGTCTTAGAAATGACAAGAGGGATGGCACAACCTTTTGTTTATTCTTCATGGCAAGATATTGCGTCTTTATGGTTATATATATCAAATTTATTAGTTTCTACAATAAAAAGTATAAGGACCCTTCATTATCAAATACTATTTATAGCCTTACAAATTATTCTTTTATGGTCTGATGTAACATTTATCACTTTAACCAACAAGTTTTCCATAGGGTAAGCATACAGACCAGGATAGGAAATTCCAAATGTGCAACTTTTTGGCAGATATAAAATAGATGCTACATACAAATATTGGGATGTGCAATATCCAACCACCATTGGAATTGTTAGCTATTCAAAACCTTTATTACTCACATCATATTACATTCTAAGAAGAAAAATTTCTATAGGCTAACTATTTAGATCGCTTAATGAGGTCTAGTTGAGATGAAACTCTACATGGAGAAGAGTCAATGCATCTTTCATGTAACCTCACACTTGGAGAGCATTTTCACTCTTGTTAAAACAAGTACGTTGTAAGTATTTTTAAATATCCTAAATCCTAAGCATTGATAAATTTTTTGTTATAAAAGTGGATACAAGCATTGATATAACTGTGGTCAATCTATCCACATGTAAAGCATAAAAAATACTCTCAAGAGCTATCAAAAATAGTTTCTGGAAAACAATTTGACACCTTTTTTGATGCTATGACTTCATATATTGATATTTTTTATGAAAGGACTATTAGATAGGTAGCTCACCCATCACAACCCTGCACCATTCATTATATTCATCTCCTTTGGGTAAGCTAGCTCACATCCATCCTACCCTTTGTCCCTCCCTCCCACACCCCTCTCCAATAGTTTGGCTGCATGTAAAGACAAGAGGTGAGCATACATGAACTCGAGCGTGGACTCCTTGACTCCAAATACAATAGGTAAGTGTCGATTTCTCTATCTTCCTTTCTTCGTTCTCCTCTCCTTTCCTTTCTTCTCTTCCCAATTCTTCCCCTCCTTTCCTTTCCTTCTTTCCTTTCTCTTCTTTTGTGTCAAGAATGTTTTTCCCCTCCCTTCCTTCTATTCCCTCTTGTCTTCTTTTTTTGCCCTCTTTGCTTCTTCTCTTTCTCTCCCCCTTTCTTTTCTTCTTCTTCTCTCCCCTATCCTATTTCTTTTTTAACTTCTTTATCTCCTTTACATATTGTTAAGGCATTAACATTGCGCGGGGTTATTGCGGAGTTAGCGCAGAGTCCTAGAGGTGCACGTACCCGCAACCATTGCGGATTCTTGTTGCAACCGCACATTGTATATCCATGAGACCAGTGTCTCTGATTATTCTATGCATTTATTCACGTATTTGGATTTCATAGAGATGTGTCTCTTTCTGCATGCTTGTGTCTTTGTGTATACCGCGTGCATGTATGTGTTCCATGTATACTGCAATGCCTTCCACTTAGGGCATTACACATTGGCGACCATAGTTAATCACATTTTCTACATATGCGGAGTGGGTCTCGCGCCCCATGGTGCACAAGTCATGTTTGCATTGTCAGGTGAGGTGACATTTGACTCGACCATGACCTACATTTTTTGTATGCAAGAGTGCATTGATCGCGCAAGCGATGGCAGATTAGTGCAGTGCTCACAGACCTATTTGCTGTGAATACAAGGCTGCAACACAAATAGTATAATGAAATGCTATTTTTTATGACTACACAATACTTGACAAGAGATCAACAGAATTGGTTGGCTTTGCGGAGCCGCGGATTTGAAGTGGTGGTTGATCAACTCTACAGTAGACACTTGGCGGATGTCCTACTCCAATGCATGTTGCCCCATGAACAAGAAGCAATGCTCAAGGAGGAACACTACGGAGTGGTAGGCAGCCACTTTATAGGAGAAATCATGGCCAAGAAAGTACTGTAGGCTGAACTTTGGTGGCCCATGTTGCAAAAAGATTCCCAATGATTCACCCTACGGTGCGATCTGTGTCAACGGCTTGGTCAGCCTTCGGATTGGGACTGCATGCTGATGCAGCCAGTGCTACCTTTGGGACCGTTTAAAAATGGGGACTGGACTTTATGGGTCCTTTCAAGCCCGCAATTGCAAGGACCAGGATTTGTTATGAGCTAGCGGCAATGGATTACTGTACCAAATGGGTGGAAGCATGGGGTGGGATAATACATCATGAACAATAGCCAAGTGCCAGTACAAGGATAGTTTTTGTCGGTTTGGCTATCCCATTGAGTTGGTTAGCAATCACGGGAAACATTTTGTGGCCAACGTGATTAAGGAGATGACCTCGTTTTACATGCTGATTCACAAGAAGTCCTCTTTGTACCACAAGCGAATGGCCAAGCAGAGTCGTCCAACAAATAATTCAAGCAGATCACCACCTTGTTGGTCAACCATCATCGGATGGATTGGTATGAGAAATTTCTATCCACAATATGGGCATACTTGCACTTCATTCAAGGTAGCCACAAGCTTGTTGGTGCCATTCAAACTCACATTTGGTATGGATGCCATCCCTCCTCTAGAGTATGTGGGTGCCTAGTTTTTGCATTGCAGTAGGCAGAGGACAGGTTATTTCTGCAAGAGTCTATGGAAGTCCGGCTGGATGTGTTGGAACATTTGGAGGAAGATAAAATGGAGAGCTATTACCTGGCTTAGGTGGTTCAAGCATGTAGGAAACAGAGAGTGGATTTGGCCTTGAAAAAGAAATTCTTCAAGAAGGGGCAACTGGTGCTGGTTTTCAATAGCCGCATGGGATGGATGCCAAGCAAGTTGAAGATGCAGTGGTCTGGTCCATTCTAGATTTTTGAGTATTGCAGCTCGACCTCATTTTATTGGTAGATCTTCAAGGTCGGGTGCTACCACTTCCTGTGAATGGTGTCCAATTGTGGAGGTATCATCATGAGGGGCTCCTTAAATGCCCATTTCCCATAAAATGTGAGGTACTCATTTCTTGGTTCTTCGGAGTATGGTCATAGTATCCAACGGCGGGATCTTGTAGTCCATGCCATGATGGGCACTTAACTACTAGTGCTATCTCAAGTTTGGTGTTAACCACCACCGTGCAAGTCTCAAACATTGATCCCTGGCAACGGTTAAGTCAGGTGTTTCCTATTGTTCACTCACAGTTCTTCACACTTGTATTACCTCATATGTTCCGTCATGTGCTCCTCTTTATCTTTCTGCCAATCTCTTCATCAATTTGCACCCTCATTGGCATGACGTTTGTTTAGCTACTCATCTTGCCTCCAATCCTAGCACTTAGTGATTAAGTAATCGACTGGTGGTTGCAACTTCAAAGTTTTTCTAGCATTGGGTACACATTGTCGTCCACCCTGAGATGGTTTAATTGTGTAAGCAACTTGCACAAGGTGATCAAGTGACAAAAACATATCAATTTTCATGCACACCCAAGGGGCGTTATTGCTCGCAAAGTCATAGTCAGTAGCGTGGGCATTTATTTTGAAGGATAAACTTCAAACGGAGGCATCACGGGTGGCAAAAGTAGCAGCACATGGAAATCCAATGATGACCAAGGTTGGTTGAATATCCTCTTTTCCATCACAGGTGGCATAGAGGTTGCCCTACGCATTGGAGCAACAATCTCATCTTTGGTGCCAAAAGGTCCTTGTATTGTGCTATCTGCACAACAAAAGAAGAAAAAGAGGAATCACAAGTGTGGAAGTTCTTCTCGGCCAAAGATGCCCCAGTTCAAGCACCCTTCCTTCCAAAACAACCCCATAGTGTCCCCATTGCCCCTTTACCACCACTGCCCTGTTCAACTCAGCAGATCTGTAATGTAGCTAGCACTCCACTAGTAAGCACCACAAAACTCCAGGAGTCACAACAAGTGCAGCATTGGTGGCCAGCACTGCGGAGTTGCCGTGAATGGAAGTGACTACAAGTGTGGTTGCGATGACTATGTGGTGAGTGAATCTATTGTTACCTCCACTAGTGGATCCATATTTGGAGGAGCAGCAAGTTTTGGTGACTCTCCGATAGTGGTGAGAGAGAATTATGTAGTCCGTTGGCACTTTGACCCCAGCGGCAGTGACAGTGACACTGGCAAGAACTTCTATGATGTCCATGCAACTTGTTAGTTGGGTCCTCACCGCCCACTTTGTTTTCAAGGACCTCAATGCAGGTGTCATAGCCTGCCTAGCTGGAGGCTTGTGGTAGATTTTTTGTGGGGTTGGCACGCCATTGGGCAGTGTAGTAGGAAAATCAATCGCAAATGGAGGAGTTGCGAAATAAGAATGAGGCTTTGCGGACCTCAAACACCGCTCTTCAGAGTCAAGTGGAGCAAATGCAATAGTTCAACATTTGACTCTATACTCTTGAAGAGCATGTAAGAGATGCGGAGTAGACTTCTGCACTCTTCATGTGATGAAAGTCTCCAGAGCACCTTTGCAGTTCAAGATGCCCAAGTCAAACAACCCTCCTTCCACAATAGCCCAACAATGTCCCCATTTCCCCCTTTGCCAGCACCCTACTCAACATAGCTGATCTCTCAACAAGCAGTCAGCACTCCACTAGTAAGCACCGCAGGAGTCACAATAAGTGCAGCATTGGTGGCCGGCACTGTGGAGTTGCCACGGATGCAAGTGACTATGAGTGCGGTTGTGGTGACTGTGCAATGAGTGCATACATGGATCCATTTTGGGATGGACAGCAAGTTTTGATGACTCTCTTCGATAGTGTGGTGAGAGAGAATTCTATAATTCATTGGCACTTCCACCCTGGCAACAGTGATGGCAACATTGGCAGGCACTTCTACGATATCCATGCAGCTTGTTTGCTCCCTCCCTACCACTCCTACCCTATTTGTCTCATAGCTAGCTCCACACCACCCACTTTATTTTCAAGGCCCTTGACCCTAGTGTCACAGCCTGCCCAGTTGGAGGCCCTGTAGAAGATTTTTGGTGGGGTTGGCACAACAGGAAACTCAATCGCAACTGGAGGAGTTGTGAAATGAGAATGCGACTTTGTGGACCCAAAACACCGTTCTTTAAAGTCAGGTGGAGCAAATGCAGGAGTTCAAACGTTGACTTCAGACTCTTGAAGAGCATGTACAAGATGCGGAGCACGCTGCCGCACTCTTCATGATGAAAGTCTCCAGATCACCTTCGTAGAGTTGTAGCGCCGACACACATTGAATGCAGTGGCACACTTTCTAGCGATAATGCATGGCACCGTAGCAGTCAATGTGGGCCAGACTTACTAGACACTTTGCAGGATGAGATGTGGCAAGAATGGGATGCACGGATCATGTGCTGGCACTGCGCCTTAGCTCCAGCAGCATGCTCGATGACCTTTAAAATTGGATGTGGATGGTGAGGCAGGCAGACTCTTGGGTGCAAGTGCAAGTGCGGAAGCAGGTGCAAAAGGAAATATGACGAACCGAACTCTGACCTCCAATGTGATGTGACACCGAAGAAGGTGGTGTGACACCAAAAATTGATATTTTTTATTTGGCATTGGTATTGTTTTCTTCTATGTTTGATAAGAGTTTGAGTATCAAGTGATAGCCTAGCGGCTCTCACTTATTTCTATTTTCTAAGATATTGTATGGGATTGAGAGGATGAGTGGAATGGATCATTGTAAATACCATGTGTATGAATGATAAATACCTTGGTATGGGGTGAGAGTTATTTGTGTATGGGATATTATGGGGTTTTTAGAACATAGGAAGAGTGAGTCATATAAAGAGGTGGGCTCATGTCCATGTGTTCCAATAATATAAGAGAGGTCCCATGCCAAGCGTGTGGAAGGCATGTGGAGGAGTGTGGAGTCAAGAGGAATCCTTCTAGAATTCCCATGTGGAATAAGGAGGATGTGGACATATGGAAAAGAGAGGGTCCCTATGGGCTCCATGTGGGGAGACTCTTGACTTTCTCAATATTTTAAGAGTCTTGAGCATCTTTTGATGGGACACATGGCAAAAGTAGCCAAAAAGGACATGGATGGTGACATACAGGCTTATGCGATTGATGAGGAAAAGAATCTACAGGCAGCAATTGTAAATGGGTGAAGGAGGGTGACAAAATCTCTATAAAAGGAGCCCTCCTCTCCCTTGTTCAACATCTCTTCCACCATTAGGCTTCATGTTGCAGTAGCTCTAGTCTCCTCAAGCCTCTTCCATGAGATTTCTCTCCCTCTTGTGGATATTCTCTTATGTAGACTCTTGAGTCCATCTCTCTCTAGTTCATTCTCTCTCTATGAGTAGTCTTGGAGCTTCCGCTACCTCTTGTATGTATGAAACCTCTTCTTCTCCCTTGTGTTTGTAGTATTTTGAGTTGCATTAGAGTGGAGTCTCACTCTATTGGTAACGAAGGTCACTTCAGGTTCTCTCTCTTGAGTGTCTCTTCCCTTTTTCCATTGCTTTCTCTTCCAAAGTGCTTAGAAGTGTTGTTTATTCGGCCGCTCATTGTGCATACATGGTTTATCTATTTCCCAAGCCACAAAGGGGGCTCTTCCTTCCCTCCTAGGAGACCTCTGTGGGACTTAAATCATTGATGAAGTCTAAGCATGGAGGTAGAATCCTCCCAAGTTGGCACCAGTAGAAGGAGTAGGTGTTTCTCATGGCAGTTTGACCCCCTGTCAGTATTTTGCTCATAACTTTTCGCTCAGTCGTCCGATTTGGACGTATCACTCTCTTCAAGGAGAATCATCCTATGTCTTCAGTTATTGTAGTAGATGTTCAACCAAAAATCTATGACTCTCTGTGTGTGACTGTTTCTTTTTCAAACAGTTTTTACCCCCGTCTAGTAAATTGCCTATATCTTTCCGATCGCTTCTCTGTTTCTTACGAAACTTATATCAGAGCGAAGCCCATTTCAAGGCGCATCTCAATATTTGATTGAATATTTTATATCATGTCTTTGCTAAAAGTTATGGGTCTCTGTGTCTTATGATAGTTTGGAGAGTGTTTGGAGCTAAGTGTAAAGGTGTCTATGAAGAAGGTGCAATGTTTCCTCAAAACCTACCCATCCGACCCAATTAGCCCCTCAAACTCCTTGATATATATTAGTTCATGTCATGTTGAGCCACAAGATCTTCTTTTAACAACGTATCCCTCTTCTCTTTAGCACAGACCGGCTTGCTGAGATTATGGCCTCCACTGATCCTTTCCTTCTCCCTATGCTTGAGTACAACATCACTTGGGATTTTAAAATCTTCATTCTTATATAAGGGTGGAAAGTATGGTGTGGTCTCTTGGTATAAAAGATTCTTTTAATATCCCTTTCCCAGTGATAACTATCTCTATCACTCAGTTCGAAAGAAGTAGGAAGTGAAGAGGTGCATGAAGTTTATTACCCCCAACTTCATGTCACATCTTTTGGTGGAGATGTCGGGTATGTTTGGTATTGGATTCATCCCACCTTACTAAATGGTCTTTGGTGTACTTCATTGCATGCTATGCGTGGTATAGGCATGTGTTTTTTGATGTGATAAAGAAGATGCCTGGAAGAACTCCGTTAGAAGAAATTGCAGCCCATTTAAGAGAACTAGAAGATTGGGAAGGTGATGCTCAAGCTATTCGCACGGTCATCATGTTCATATCGTTTATGTTTGCACTGTTGAATATGTTGGTGAATCGACAATGCCGGCAGGAGGCACAATGATAGATTGGGGATTGTTTCATGCACTGGCAGCTTGGTGTGAAGAAGAGTTGAGTCTTTGGGTAGTTTTTCACTATAACAGTGGAGTGGTGATTCTCAACGCTTTCAACTTCTTTTGCTATGCAAATGATGAAGAGCAAAATATCTTGAAGCTGTTATGTGCACTTCCAATTATGAGAAGGGTGATTCTTGAATGCATGTATACACAATGTTTTCATGGTGCTGGTTGGTCACTTATTTTTGAAGATTTTATTAGGATCACATTGTGGAGGGTTTTTAACAAGTGGTTATCCATAATAAGTTGGTCTTGGTATACTAAGGCTCTGTGCGATCTTGTTTGGGATATTATTTGGATCTTGGTGTTTCCCTTTTGTGTTTCATCATGGTGAAGATTCTAGTGTTTCGAGGGACCCAAGGAGAAGACCCGGAGTCTTATCTCCAGGATATTGTTCGAGGATGCCAGCTTTTTGCAAGAAGAAGAAAGAAAGGAAGAAGTAGATGAGGAACATTAGGAAGAGGAACACCATAGTAAGAAAAAGAAGGCATCTAGAAGGAGAATTAGCCAGTCAGGCTTTCCTTTAGGACAAGGCATTGGAAGCTATGACCGACCTTCAAGAAAAGGAAGCTCATATCACCTTTGGTCAATTACTTGCTTTGTCTCTAAAACTATAAACAAAAGTGTGTATTCTGAGAGCACACCTAGTCCGTGGAGCAGGTCTTGCTGAGGACCAAGTCCCACAACCTATGAAGAACGCAAAAAAACCATTCACATTTTCATATCAGCAAATAAGTCAAATGTGCATGGTAAGGTCCATCCTTACGTGTGATCCTGATTACTGACGGGTTACCTTTCAATCTGTGGGCATTAGAATAGACGTCATATTTTGCTCCTTGCAGGTATTAGCCCCGATAACCCTAGAACATTACCAATCTCTTGGTAGTACTAAAACATCGATACATATAAAAAAAACATCTTGCGCCCAAGTAGTCCTATTATAAAGACTAAGAAGAAAATGCATCAAGATCTCAGGCCAGCTAACGTATTTAGTTGAGCCCCTGCAATCTTGCAAGAAATCGACTGCAAAACTGGAAGCATATGTTATTCCAATTCATAAGACCTTACGTTCAGTTCTATCAAATAAATTGTCCACCAATAGAGCTCTACACTTAGAGATCCTCTATACTGCGTAAAGTGTGGCCAACAAGAAAAAAGCATCAAAATTCTCAGATCACCTATGTGGAACGGGGTTTTGTGACTCTCTCTTAGACAGTATGAAGTAGCGGCCCCAAAAAGCGATACAATGATTTAGTAAGTAGAGGCCCCAATCTCTCTCTCTCTCTCCCGGATAACGCAGTCAAGCATGTAGCATAACCAGAGGGTGGTCGTGGGACAATGTATTCAAAGAAACTATCGACCTTTGATGTGTTGGTATCTCATATCCCCATGCTCCATGTGATCGTATGCAGCGTTAGAGTCTTATAAGGAGTGAGTGCCCAGTGCATAAGGAGGAGCTCATTGTGGTGTGCGGTATTTCGTCACTCCTCAGTCAGTAATACTCTAGCAAACGAGGGGCTCTCCTTTTGCTTTCTTCTATGTAGTGAACCCAGGGCTTTTCGAGGGCTTATAGCACACCCTTATCTTTTGCGGAGCAGGAACTCGTACCACCAAGTTAATGGACTCGAAAATAATGTGGGCTGTATGAATATTAATACTCATAGAACTCTAAAGTGATCACGCAAATAGCACGTAATAATGGTCAAATGAGCTCATGCGAGGCTCTTCCGTGTCCTCGTTCGCTCCACAAGCTATTTTTGGATCGTTTCTATATGCGCAGTCGTTATTCTCATGTAGAATACAGGGTTTCGACTATTGGTCCTATTATGAAGTCCACAATGATTGAAATCGTTATATCGAGAGCAGATATGCAACATTTATCGAGTCTAAGTCAAATCAACAGAAACAGCATCTAGAGATCGTTTCCTCCTATGATAGGAGACCTCACGCGAGTGGCCTTCACTCCTCCATCGCTTGGAATTTTGTGTCTAGCATTCTCTGCAGCTCGAAGCCACTTGGTCATTCAAGAGATTGAATGGTGATAGCCTTGGATATTTCTCTGGTGGCATGTACGTACCTCTCTCCTTTAATTCGTGGCAGCTCTCTCTCAATCATACAGCCTATGCAAATCAACTCAAATATCTGTACCCGGGTTCAGGTGTATTCCGCATTAAATCTTAGTATCTTTCCACCATTTAAATCTCAGTATCTTTCCACCAGGAATTCATCGTTGAATGTTGCTAGTTTATATCGAATCCCTTAATTTTACCAAAGTAAGACCTTATAAAGTCAATGTTACTAATGTTAATTCGTCCCTCTCCTTTTCTCTAATGATACCAATCTCTTTGGGGGGTTTTGTAAGGAATATGAACCCTCTCTTTTTTCTCTACAGGCCGTGGTTGTATTTGATGTATCATTCTATCTGAATGTGGTTATCCATTGGCTCCCATCTCGTATCCCTTGGTGCCACATCCAATTTTCATGTTTGCAAATCTTACCTTTTATGAAGAATAGTTAATCAACAATTATTCATTTAGTAGATCAGAAATTGAAGACCAACATGATCAGGAATTTTGGCTATAATTACTTATATCACCATGATACACCTGTGTCAAATATCCCACTGCAAGAAGCATAGTACTATGTGTCCAAAGCTGTACCCAGTAATGTTTTCAATAGGGAAAGCCCTTCTTTTTTATAGGTGTTCAAGTATACCTTTCACAATGGAAGTGTGTGTGTGTGTGTGTGTGTGTGTGTGCACGTGCCTACATTAGTGCACATGCTTGTGTGTGTGCTTCCATGCATGCACATGTGCATATGGGTAAGCCCATGTGCATGTGCATGTACCATGTGTACACATATGTTCATACATATGTGTGCATACATGGATTGTATATATTTAAGCATCTTATGCAAGAGTATGTGCATGCATTTCATGCACATGTGTGCATATGTATAGGGGGACCATGTACAAGCACCTCTTTTATCCTTTTGGAGTAGGCCTAAGGAGTTCGCCTAGAAACATGTAAGAATACCATGTGGGTTCAAATGGATGGGTTTTTAAACTCAAAATTTCTCTCAAATTTATAGAAATGTCTTTACATATGAGGTTTATATTTTAGAAAAAAAAGCTATGAGTTTATATAGAAAAAGATGTCTTTGCATCCATACAAAATTTATAGATGAAGGGTTTTTAAATACCCTTGAATCCACATCATATCTAGGGTTTTGTAATAGGTGTATGTATACAAAGACATAGGAGGGGAAATCAAATCATATATTTTCAAATAGACATGTAATGGGATTAGTCATCTCATTTGAAGAAACTATTTTAATGGGATCAATTACCTCAATGTCATCATGTAATGTGATTGAACTTATTTTTCCTAAATTGGGATATTATCTATATAAGAAATGTGAAAGAGATGCCAATTGGAGGAGCTTTATGTAAATTGGACTTCTTTAGTTTGATAAAGGAGAAAGAATTGAGTTGGAGCACATGTTTGCATCCTGATCTCCCTCAGGGCTCGCGCTCCTAGTTTTGCTCAGTACGGCTTCCTGACTCTTGGTGGAGGCCTTACATGATGCTCCTTGAACAGAACTTTGCGCTGATATAAGTTTCGTCCAAATCGGACAACCGAGCAAAAAGTTATGAGCAAAATATTAACAGGGGTCAAACTGTCATGAGAAAGGATGCGTCAATTTTACGAGCAAAAACCTATGAGCAAGTTTATCCGAGCGTGTTTTTCAAGAGATTTTTAAAAATGTTTTTCTTTAGGAAACATGGTTTTTACACTTTTATTTTCACTAGAACTAGATCCCTTTATCATAAAAATATACAGACTAGTCACTCATTCATTTTTACACAACATAATTTTCTTATTTAGAGACATCCCTTTGTACCCCTGTTATTACCTTAAAAAAGTGTTGATTCCCTTAAGAAACATTCCTCATAATCACTCTCAATGTAATAATACTATGCATATATAATTACTTATTAACACATTTATATCATATGGCAATATCTTTTTAGTGTTTTTATAGCATATTTATGGACATGTTTCTAAAGAAGTTTAAATTACTATAAATAAGTATTAACTTGGGCTTATATATCACTCTCATAAAATACATGTAATATTTAATACTATATATGAAAGATTTTCCAAAATATAACTCCATAGATGTGCTCAAATGGGGTGTTCCAATCAATTTGAGTGGTTGAATGACTATATTTGGACATTGGATATGAAAGTTATGTCACTTTTAAAAGTGCTGTCCAAGGTAGTTTCGCCAGCGAAACTACCTTGGGAAACTTGCTTCAAAGGGGTTTCGCTGGCGAAACTACCTGGATGGCTTGCTTCAATGAGTTTTCTTTGAAGAAACTCTTTCATGAAGATAGGTTGAGAGAGGGTTTTCAATGTCACCCCCTATTAAGTAAAAGTTGTAAGAAGGATCATAAGGGAATTTTCATAGAGAAGTCTACTCTACATGTGGGTTTCTTCAAAAGCCATCCCATTATGCTCTCACCATTCCTACAGATTCACCTAAAGATTTTTGTATAAAATAGGCATTGCTATAATACTTTGCATATTTCTAAGTGAAACTATGTTTTCTTCTGATCGATTTTTGCCATATTTATGCATGTTGGAAGCTTTTTTTTTCCTTCGCTCGGATGCTCGGAAGATTTCGCTCAGAAAATGCTCGTCCCCCATGAGAAACACCTACTCCTTCTACTAGTGCCGACTTGGGAAAATACTACCTCCATGCTTAGACTTCATCAACAATCCAAGTCCCATAGAGGTCGCCTAGGAGGGAAGGAAGAGTCCCCTTTGTGGCTTGGGAAATAGATAAACCATGTATGCGCAATGAGCGGCCGAATAGACAACACTTCTGAGCACTTTGAAAGAGAAAGCAATGGAAAAAGGGAAGAGACACTCAAGAGAGAGAACCTAAAGTGACCTTCATTACCAATAGAGTGAGACTCCACTCTAATGCAACTCAAAATACTACAAATACAAGGGAGAAGAAGAGGTTTCATATGTGCAAGAGGGAGCGGAAGCTCCAAGACTACTCATAGAGAGAGAATGAACTAGAGAGAGATAGACTCAAGAGTCTACATAAGAGAATATCTACAAGAGGGAGAGAAGGCTCATGGAAGAGGCTTGAGGAGACTAGAGCTACAGCAACATGAGGCCTAATGGTGGAAGAGATGTTGAACAAGGGAGAGGAGGGCTCTTTTTATAGACATTTTGTCACCCTCCTTTACCCATTTACAAATGCTGCTAGTAGATTCTTTTCCCCATCAATCACATAAGCATGTATGTCACCATCCATGTCCTTTTTGGCTACTCTTGCTATGTGTCCCATCAAAAGATGCTCAAGACTCTTAAAATATTGAGAAAGTCAAGAGTCTCCCCACATGGAGCCCATACGAACCCTCTCTTTTCCATATGTCCACATCCTCCTTATTCCACATGGGAATTCTAGAAGGATTCCTCTTGACTCCACACTCCTCCACATGCCTTCCACATGCTTGGCATGTGGCTTCTTATATTATTGGAACACATGGACATGAGCCCGCCTCTTTATATGACTCTTCCAATTTCTTAGAAACCCCATAATATCCCATACACAAATAACTCTCACCCCATACCAAGGTATTTATCATTCATACACATGGTATTTACAATGAACCATTCCACTCATCCTCTCAATCCCATACAATATATTAGAAAATAGAAATAAGTGAGAGCTGCTAGGCTATCACTTGACACTCAAACTCTTATCAAACATAGAAGAAAACAATACCAATGCCAAATAAAAAATATCAATTTTTGGCATCACATCTTCCCCCCCCCCCCCCAGCAGATCCTCTCTAGTGACAAAAAGGGTCTACTGGCCCTCAAGGTGGTCGATCATAGAAGAATTTCAGGCGATACTCATTGGTGCGTCCGAGTATCACCATGCTATCAACATCCTCAAGCTGATAGGTTCCATTTGTGAACTTCTTCTTGACTCGATATGGTCTGTCCCATTGGCCAATAAACTTTTTGTCTAGCCGCTTGTCCAGACGGCTATCAAATCTCATGACTAAATCTCTTTATGCAATATTTTTCTTCTTGCATAATTTGGTGTCAAAACAGGCCTTGCGCCTTTTTTGAGAAGCTTACAAGTTTTGTAAGGCTTGTAATCAGCATTCATCCAAGGCTTCTAGCTGTACCAAGCATTGAGCATAGGCATCCTCCTGACCTTCTATTCTTGCAACAGCATTGCGAAGACTATGTATCTCCAATTCAATGGGAAAAATGGCTTTTAATCCATACACTAGTTGGAATGGTGTAAACCCAATAGCTAGCTTGTGTGTGGTTCTGTAAGCCCATAAAACTTCTACCAAGTGCCTATCCCAATGCCTTTTCTTGGTGTCTACAAGCTTTTCCATTGAATTGCACAACAATCCATTTGTTTTCTTAGCCAAAGCCATAGTATGGCGTGGACATGCTATGATTTATCTTTAGCTTGTGCACCACATCTTCAATTAGTTCATTTCTAAAAGAGGTTCCTCCATCAGTGAGAATTTCCAAAGGACAACCAAAGCATGAACAAATTTGATCCAAGAGAAATTTTGCAACTGTGCTTGCCTTGCTATTGAGACTGTGGCCTTGGCCTCTGCCCATCGAGTTGCAAAATCTGTGGCCACCAATAAATAATGCTTGCCCTGAGATGAGCGAGGGAGTGGTCCCACAAAGTCCAACCCCCACCTCTCAAATGGTCCATATGCTGGAATAGGCTTCAAGGGCTCAAGAATCAACTTTCTCCTTCCAAACTTTTGGCATACTTTACAACTTCGACACCATTCATATACATCCTTATGGAGGCATGGCCAAAAGTAACCTGCATTAAGAATTCTCCTAGCTGTGCTCACTAAAGCAAAATGACCGGAGCATTCATGACACATTTCTAGGATTCTCCTAGTCTCCATGGGATGGACCACCCAACGGAGCACCTTATCTTTTCCCAATTTATAAAGAATGTCATCAACATTAGTATAGGGACAAGCCTTACTTACCAATCTCTACTTCTTTGTGGTGTTAACCCTCGAGGAAACATGCCTTCTTCCACATATTGCTAAACATCTTATAGTTCTCGCCATTGAGTGTCTACCAAAGAAACCACCCCCCGGTCTTGTACTACAATGGCTTGAGTAGCTAACTCATCTGCCCTTTGATTTTCTTTTCTATTTATATGAACAAACTTGCAAAAATCAAACTGACTACATAGTGCCATAGCCTTTTCATTAAGCTCCTTCAAATGAGGACTTCTTGTCTTGTAATGCCCTCGCATTTGCTTTATAATAAGCTGAGAATCTCCTCTTACTTCCAATTCTTTAACTTGACTTTGAAGACAATCCTCCAAACCAAGAATCAAAGCATTATACTCAGCTGCATTATTAGTTGTGATACCTAGAAGCTCTTGTCCTCTTGTCCACACCTCTTGACCTTCAGAATTCATCAAGACTATCCCCCCGGCTCCTTGTTGGTGTGAAGGAGTAAAAGCCCCATCAAAATACAAGGCAAAAGCTGTTGGTGGTGTCTCCCTTTCATCATTAATGTCCTCCTTATATTTCTTTTCTTCTCTTAGATCCTGTCGTCCTGTGAGCAAATCTACCATAGTGGACCTAGTGGTATTTTTAGTGACAAAAGAGAGAGAACTCTTGAAGCTCTGACAACCATTTTGCAAATCTCCCCCCAGGATTAGGCTTGCGAACTAGATATGCTAATGCAGACTGAGAGGTAAGGAAGAAAAATGGCCAAGGTAAAAAATAGGAGCAAAACTTTCTACACTGAAAACATAAAAGAGAGGGCTTGCTGCTCCATTTCTTCATACCTTGTTTCCACCTCTGTAAGCCATTGGTTGGCATAATAGATGGGTTGCATTCTACCTGCCTCTCCTTTTTGTAGCAATACAGCACCAACTAAATGTAAGATACACTTGGATTTACATAAAAGTATTGAGACCAATCAAGGGGCTTCAATATTGGGCCCTTACTCATGGCCTCCTTAAGTTACTGAAAAGACTCCTGTTGCTCCAATCCCCATGGGAAAGAAACTCCTTTTCTTGTCAACAAGTTCATGGGATGCACTATCTCTATGAAATCATCACAAAAGCATTGATAATACTTGCCTTTTCCTAGAATTCTGTGAACACCAGTGACACTCTCAGCACTTGGCAATGCCGTGATTTCTTGAACCTTGTCAGGATCCATTTGCAAGCTTTCTTCAGGCATAATATGCCCCAACAAGACTACTTTTGTTTGAGCCAAATGACACTTCCTAGGATTTAGACACCCTTCTGCTTCATTAATCCTAGCTAAGGCCATCTTTAACTTCTCCATAAGATCTATGCACCGAGAATAAATGCAAAAATCATCCAAAAACACCCTTATGAACTTTCCCAAGTAAGGCTCGAGCACTTGACTCGTGAACCTTTGAAATGTAGCTGGTGCATTGGTCAACCCAAAAGGCATCACTTTGTAAGAAAAGGTAGTACTATAGTATTTTAAATCAACATCTATCATGGTCTTCTCACTCATGACATTAATCAATGCACCTCCATCAATGTTCACATTAGAAATCACTTGACCATCAATGATCACATCAACCACAGGTACATCATCACCAACATCTATATCTACCTTTTGAACAATAGCAATGGCACTTTTCTTCTTTTTCTTCTTTGACACTCTTATGCTTGCTAGCTTTCGCTAAACTAGTGGCTATATAAGAGCAAGCCCGTGAAGCCCATTTCATCACTGGCTACAGCAACCATGATTCCTTAGCATTCAGCCTCTATCCTCTACTATTTCCAGCTCACCATCGAAGCTTCTTTCACAGGAGCGCACGGTTGGGAGGCAGTGATCCAAACACACAAACACACACACACATGCATGAATGCATGCATGTATATATACATGTACATGTACATGTACATATACATATACATACATATATATATGGATATCGAGTGTGTTTACTGCTTCTACTATAACATAGCATTTCCACTACCAATCTCTTATATTCATAACTTGAGATATGAGAGGGTCATAGTACTCTAGCTCTTGTGTGTGATGAACAACGTGACACTTGCACAGTTCCTCAAACCAAGGAAGCTGATCATCCCTAGCACCACACAGTAAGGACCATGGTCTCATGATTATAGTGCTATTTTAGTCACGCTCAGCCTTTAGCCAAAGAATAACATGTATAACTTCATTCCCGGGGAAGAGAGGATAGGCATTGATTACTATACTGAGAGCCTCTCACTTTAGTTGTACACCTATAGACTATACATGTCAAAGCGCATGGTACAACTTCACATTTATTCCGTATATATGGCAGCCATTTGCTACTCACTGGTAATTTAGTGGAGATTGGTTATAATGTTTGGTCCTTACAACAATACTTTTCTTCCCATTTTCTGTAAATATTTGAGAAGTTTTTAGTAAGGAAAGTAATGGATGGTTCATCTGAAGTTGATGTGGAAGTCTAATATCCATTGAAAAGCTATATGCTTATGGTTATTTTTACAAACTTATTTTGTGTATACACAAAGGTATATTATGTGTTTATTTTCTAACTCCATAACTGAAGAGTTATCTGCTTGGTCGACTTGATAGTTGAAATCCTCTTTTGAATTGCAATCTGTGTCAAGATACATTGTATTAGTCTTTTGCATTTCCTCGCTTGCAAGAAACATGTTCTCAGGTTCATTTGCATAACGAGTGTGACTAGAACGTCCACCACGATGATTTCCTTTTCCGTAGGAATTCCCTCGATATATATTGGATTGACCACCTTGGTCGTACTACTTCTTGCGGCAATCTCTTTCATAGTGTCCAAACTTATGACAGTAGTTGACTGAATGTTTGACACTCATTGGAATGACCTTTGCATGCGTGAATGGCCTGAGTCCTGAGTTCTTCACCACGTAAAGTTCTTCCAGTTACAGAATTTGTCATTGAATGGCAATACTATGGACTAGATTCTTGTAACCCTCTCCTTGTCTATTCAAGATGACTTGAACCATTTCTATTGGATTCATGGTCTCTCTTGCCTGCTGCTACGAGTTGATTGTTGTAATCTTTAATCCTAAGCACATAAGCAAGACCGGTTTCGTTGCTATTGCAAAAATTATGGTTGATTTGGTTTCTTAGTGTGAGAATCCTAGAAGTGTTCTTGGACTCGTAGAGAGCTGTGAACATGTCCCATGCTTCTTTTGATGTCTTGATTGTGTTGAGCTGTCCTATTTTGACATCTTGCACATTCTGATTGAGCAGATGATATGCATACTTGTCTTTCTTGTCCCATTAAACCTATGCTTGGGCAATGGCAGGATCTGCTACTGGTGCGGAAACTGTTGGTGTAGTTGGAGTTCCCGCTGCTGGTGCTGCGACAATAGGTGGAGTAGAGCAACTGTTGGTTGGATCGTCTAATGGTCTAGGTGTAGGAAAAAAGTGTACAATGCTGGAAAATAGCCAAATAGGCTTTACAATGATGGCATGTGTGTGTGAAATCAAATCATGTGCTATTTGCCCCCACTAATCAGTCGATCCAATATCTTTGTAGTATTGTATCGATGAATTGGCAAATATCATTGGAAGAAATCTCATCAATAAAGAATATTTGGGGCTTATCCCAACTTGTTTCATCAAGTAAAAAGTTCTGATCTAAAATGCCCCTGTACGCTACAAGCTTTCCAGATTCTAAAGTGATGTTCACATTGAATTGAAAGCCATGGTTGACTGCAGTTGTTATTCTCACTTTATGCTCATTCACAAGCTTCTCAACATATGCAATCACCTGTGGTGGGATTTGGGCTCTCATAAACCCCCTATGGGCTCCATGTGGGGAGACTCTTGACTTTCTTAATATTTTAAGAGTCTTGAGCATCTTTTGATGGGACACATGGCAAGAGTAGCCAAAAAGGACATGGATGGTGACATACGGGCTTATGTGATTGATGGGGAAAGGAATCTACAGGCAACAATTGTAAATGGGTGAAGGAGGGTGACAAAATCTCTATAAAAGGAGCCCTCCTCTCCCTTGTTCGTCATCTCTTCTGCCATTAGGCCTCATGTTGTTGTAGCTCTAGTCTCCTCAAGCCTCTTCCATGAGCCTTCTCTCCCTCTTGTAGATATTCTCTTATGTAGACTCTTGAGTCAATCTCTCTCTAGTTCATTCTCTCTCTATGAGTAGTCTTGGAGCTTTCGCTCCCTCTTGTACGTATGAAACCTCTTCCTCTCCCTTGTGTTTATAGTATTTTGAGTTGCATTGGAGTGAAGTCTCTCTCTATTGGTAATGAACATCACTTCAAGTTCTCTCTCTTGAGTGTCTCTTCCCTTTTTCCATTGTTTTCTCTTCCAAAGTGCTCAAAAGTGTTGTCTATTTGGTCGCTCATGGTGCATACATGGTTTATATATTTCCCAAGTCACAAAGGGAGCTCTTCCTTCCCTCCTAGGTGACCTCTATGGGACTTGGACCGTTGATGAAGTCTAATCATGGAGAGTGTAAAGGTGTCTATGAAGGAGGTGCAATGTTTTCTCGGAACCTACCCATCCGACCCAATCAGCCCCTTCAAACTCCTTGATATATATCAGCTCATGTCATGTTGAGCTGCAAGATCTTCTTTCAACAACATATCACTCTTCTCTTTGGCACAGACCGGCTTGCTGAGATTATGGCCTCTCCTGATCCTTTCCTCCTCCCTATGCTTGAGTACAACATCACTTGGGATGTTACCATCTTCATTCTCATATAAGGGAGGATAGTATGGTGTGGTCTCTTGGTATAAAAGCTTCTTTTAATGTCCCTTTCCTAGTGATGAATGTCTCTCTCACTCAGTTCGAAAGTAGTAGGAAGTGAAGAGGTGCGTGAAGTTTATTACCCCCAACTTCATGTCACATCTTTTGGTGGAGACGTCGGGTATGTTTGGTATTGGATTCATCCCACCTTACTAAATGGTCTTGGGTGTACTTGATTGCATGTTATGCATAGTATAGGCATGTGTCTTTTGATGTGATAAAGAAGATGTGTGGAAGAACTCTGTTAGAAGAGATTGCAGCCCGTTTAAGAGAACTAGAATATTGTGAAGGTGATGCTCAAGCTATTCGCATGGTCATCATGTTCATATCATTTATGTTTGCACTGTTGAATATGTTGGTGAATCGACAATGCCGGCAGGAGGCACAATGATAGATTCGAGATTGTTTCATGCACTGGCAGCTTGGTGTGAAGAAGAGTTGAGTCTTTGGGTAGTTTTTGACTATAACAGTGGAGTGGTGATTCTCAATGCTTTCAAAATCTTTTGCTATGCAAATGATGGAGAGTACAATATCTTGAAGCTGTTATGTGCACTTCCAATTGTGAGAAGGGTGATTCTTGAATGCATGTATACATAATGTTTTCATGGTGTTGGTTGGTCACTTATTTTTGAAGATTTTATTGAGGATCACATTGTGGAGGGTTTTCAACAAGTGGTTATGCATAATAAGTTGGTCTTGGTATACTAATGCTCTGTGGGATCTTGTTTGGGATATTATTTGGATCTTGGTGTTTCCCTTTTGTGTTTCATCATGATGAAGATTCTAGTGTTTCGAGGGACCCAAGGGGAAGACCCGGAGTCTTATCTTTGGGATTTTGTTCAAGGATGCCGGCTTTTTGGATGGTCCATGAAGGATCGGGCGGAGATTTTACCTAATTTTCTTGAAGGTGTAGCCTTGAGTTGGCATGAGGCCTTACCAGACTCTACCAAGGAGGACTGGGACCAAGTGCTGGCTACAATGAACTAGAGATTTGGGACATTGGAGTGGTCAAATGCTTTGATGTTGCAGTTGGACCGCCGGTTCTATCAAGGAGAGGGTGAGATGGTCTCTACATTGGCGATCCGATATGAAACTTTATGGACAAAGTATGAAAGGGCAGCTTTGTGAGGTGTGGCATCTGCATCATCGGCCCCTCAAAGTCTCGTAGGGATGGAGCACTTAAAGATGAGCAAATTTGTTATGGCTTTGGAGCCTTGTCTTCACTCAAAAGTAATGAGTAAAGATCCAACAACATACATGGAGGCACTTCGCATTGCGACCAAGAAAGAAGCTTCTCTAAAGATCGAATCCTCTTTTGTGTCTTCAACAGCTTTAACTTCTAAGGCGGAGGTAATGGGCACTCCTCAGGTACCAAAGTCCTCTGAGTTAGATCATAATATCTCCCAATTGATGGCAGAGTTTGCTGATTTGAAATTGCATTTGGTTAATGCACGACAATCTAGAGCACCAAAGAGTGAAGATAGGCCTCGAGATAAGAGTGGGGTCACTTGCTATGAATGTAATGAAAAAGGTCACTATTGCCCCGAGTGTCCTAGATTGAGAAAGAAAGAAGAAAAACAAGTATCCTTATTAGAAGCTTCTTCAAGGGATGAGGAGAGAGAGGTATTGATGGCTAAACGGGGGCATGGTAAAGCAAAAGAAGAAGAAGAAAGCAAGGAAGAAGTAGATGAGAAACATCAGGAAGAGGAACTCTATATTAAGAAAAAGAGGACATTTAGAAGGAGAATTAGCCAATCAGACTTTCCTTCAGGACAAGGCATTGGAAGCTATGACTTGTTGTCCGACCTTAAAGAAAAGGAAGCTCATATCACCTTTGCTCAATTACTTGCTTTGTCTCCAAAACTATGGTAGGAATGGGGAGAGCTAGCAAGCACAAGAGTGTCAAAGAAGAAAAAGAAGAAAAGTACCATTCTTGTTGTTCAAAAGGTAGATATATAGGTTCATGATGATGTACCTATGGTTGATGTGATCATTGATGGTCAAGTAATTTCTAATGTTTACATTGATGGAGGTGCATCGATTAATGTCATGAGTGAGAAGACCATGATAGATGCTGATTTAAAATACTCTAGTACTACCTCTCCTTATCGCATCAAATTGGCTGACAACACTAGGGTAAAGACCTTGGGAGTTGTGAAGAGTCTAGATGTGGATGTATGTGGAATTTTTGTGCCGACTACTTTTTAGGTGAGATCCCTACCAAGCCAGATGCACCTGCCTATCCATTGATTTTGGGAAGGCCTTGGCTACACAAGGTGAAGGCTGTTCAAAAGTGGGATATTGGAGAATTAATTTTGCAGGGAAATGATAAGAAGGTGTGCTGCAACATCAGAAGTCGCAAAAAGGAAGTTGTCAAGGAGGAGTCTTCAACATCAGAGAGTTCAAGCTCTGACTTAACCGATGAAGAAGAAGAGACAAGGTGTAGCTTCAAGGAGTCTAGCTCAGAGGGTGAGGTGGAAGGAGTGGCATTTGGTCTTTGTCTTGGTGCTAATCGAGATGACTCAGGAGGAAACAAGGTGGTGGTACAAGAAGATCCTATAGAGACACTTCATGTAGAGGATGTGGAGCACACTAAATGACACCAATGCAATGAAGAGCTTCTTGGTGATTCTCTATCAGGTAGTGAGAAGCTCCAGTACTTGGATATGTTAGATGATTTTCCATGTCTCTTTGCAACAAGCTATTCACAGGTTCAACCAGTCTCTCTTGTGGAGCACAAGATTGAGTTGAAGCCAGAAAGCAAGCCACTTGTGCAATGCTTAAGGCGATTGGGGGTGATCCAAGCTGAGGCACTAAAGAAAGAGATAAAACAACTACTTGAGGCGGGATTCATCTTTCTTGTTGATGATTTAGAATGGATATCTCCTATAGTTGTCACACCAAAGAAAGGAAATAAGTGGCGGGTTTGTGAGGACTTTCGTCCTTTGAATGCATGCACTAAGAGGGATCATTTTCCTTTGCCATTCCAAGATGAAATACTAGACCAAGTAGCAGGGCATGAGATGTATTTTGTATGTGATGGGTATTGTGGGTACTTTCAAATATGTATTCAGGAGGAAGATCAATAGAAAACATCATTTGTGACACCTTGGGGAGTTTCTGCTTACAGAGTGATGCCTTTTGGGTTCACCAATGCACCAGCTACATTTCAAAGGTTCATGAGTCAAGTGATCGAGCCTTACTTGGGAAAGTTCATAAGGGTTTGGATGATTTTTGCATTTATTCTCGACGCATAGATCACATAGAGAAGTTAAAGATGGCCTTAGCTAGGATTGATGAAGCAAAAGGGTGTGTAAATCCTAGCAAGTGTCATTTGGCTCAAACAAAAGTAGTCTTGTTGGGGCATATTGTGTCTGAAGAAGGCCTACAAATGGATCCTGACAAGGTTCAAGCAATCATGTCATTGCCAAGTCCTGAGAGTGTCACTGGTGTTCGTAGAATTCTAGGAGAGAGCAAGTATTATCAATGCTTTTGTGATGATTTCACAGAGATAGTGCATCCCATGAACTTGTTGACAAGAAAAGGAGTTTCTTTCCAATGGCATGTGGAGCAACAAGAGTCTTTTCAGCAACTTAAGGAGGCCATGAGTAAGGGCCCAATATTGAAGCTCCTTGATTGGTCTCAAGACTTTTATGTAAATCCAATGTATCTTTGCATTCAGTTGGTGCTGTATTGCTACAAAAAGGAGAGGCAGGTAGAATGCAACCCATCTATTATTCCAGTAGACAGCTTACAGAGGTGGAAACAAGGTAGAAAGAAATGGAGCAGCAAGCCCTCTCTTTGGTGTTTTCAGTCAGAAAGTTTCGCTCCTATTTATTACCTCGGCCATTTTTCTTCCTTACCTCTCAGTCTGTATTAGAATATTTAGTTCGCAAGCCTAATCCTGGGGGGAGATTTGAAAAATGGTTCTCAGAGCTTCCAGAGTTCTCAGAGTTCTCTTTCTCTTTTGTCACTGAAAATACCAGTAGGTCCACTATGGAAGATTTGCTCACAGGACAATAGAATCTAAGAGAAGAAAAAAAATATAAGGAGGACATTAATGATGAAAGGGAGACACCACCAATAGCTTTTGTCTTGTATTTTGATGGGGATTTTAGTCCTTCATGCCAACAAGGAGCTGAGCAGATAGACTTGATGAATTCTGAAGGTCAAGAGGTGTGGGCAAGAGGACAAGAGCTTCCAGGTATTACAACTAACAATGCAGCTAAGTATAATGCTTTGATTCTTGGTTTGGAGGGTTGTCTTCAAAGTCAAGTTAAAGAATTGGAAGTAAGAGGAGATTCTCAGCTTATTATAAAGCAAATGCAAGGGCATTACAAGACAAGAAGTCCTCATTTGAAGGAGCATAATCAAAAGGCTATGGCACTATGTAGTCAATTTGATCTTTGCAAGTTTGTTCATATGAACAGAAAAGAAAATCAAAGGGCAGATGAGTTAGCTACTCAAGCCATTGTAGTACAAGACTGGGGGGTGGTTTCTTTGGTAGACATTGGATGGCCAGAACTGCAAGATGTTCAGCAATATGTGGAAGAAGGCATGTTTCCTCGAGGGTTAACTCCACAGCAGAAGTAGAGATTGGTAAGGAAGGTTGGTCCCTATACTATTATTGGTGACATTCTTTATAAATTGGGAAAAGACAAGGTGCTCCATTGGGTGGTCCATCCCATGGAGACTAGGAGAATCCTAGAAATGTGTCATGAATGCTCCGGTCATTTTGCTTCAATGAGCACAGCTAGGAGAATTCTTAATGCAGGTTACTTTTGGTCATGCCTCCATAAGGATGTATATGAATGGTGTTGAAGTTCTAAAGTATGCCAAAAGTTTGGAAGGAGAAAGTTGATTCCTCGGCCCTTGAAGCCTATTCTAGCATATGGACCATTTGAGAGGTGGGGGTTGGACTTTGTGGGACCACTGCCTTGCTCATCTCAGGGCAAGCATTATTTATTGGTGGCCATAGATTATGCGACTCGGTGGACAGAGGCCAAGGCCACATTGAATAGCAAGGCAAGCACAATTGCAAAATTTCTCTTTGATCAAATTTGTTCATGCTTTGGTTGTCCTTTGGAAATTCTCACTGATGGAGGAACCTCTTTTAGAAATGAACTAATTGAAGATGCGGTGCATAAGCTAAAGATAAATTATAGCATGTCCACGCCATACTATCCCCAATGTAATGGCTTGGCTGAGAAAACAAATGGATTGTTGTGCAATTCAATGGAAAAGCTTGTAGTAACACCAAGAAAAGGCATTGAGATAAGCACTTGGCAGAAGTTTTATGGGCTTACAGAACCACACACAAGCTAGCTATTGGGTTTACACCATTCCAACTAGTGTATGGAATAGAAGCCATTGAATTGGAGATACATAGTCTTCGCACTACTGTTGCAAGAATAGAAGGACATGAGGATGGCTATGCTCAATGCTTGGTATAGTTAGAATCCTTGGATGAATGCAGATTACAAGCCTTACAAAACTTGGAATCTTCTCAAAAAAGGTGCAAGGCCCATTTTGACACCAAATTACGCAAGAAGAAAGATATTGTAGAAGGAGATTTGGTCATGAGATTTGATAGCTGTCTGGACAAGCGGCTAGACAAAAAGTTTATCAGCCGATGGGAGGGACCATATTGAGTCAAAAAGAAGTTCATGAATAGAACCTATCAGCTTGATGATTTTGATGGCATGGTGATACTGGGATGCACCAATGAGTATTGCCTTAAATTCTTCTATGCTCGACCACCTTGAGGGCCAACAGACCCTCTCTATTACTAGAGAGGATCTGCTGGGGGGGAAGATGTGACACCAAAAATTGATATTTTAAAATTGGCATTGGTATTGTTTTTCTCTATGTTTGATAACACTTTGAGTATCAAGTGATAGCCTAGCGGCTCTCACTTATTTCTATTTTCTAAGATATTGTATGGGATTGAGAGGATGAGTGGAATGGATCATTGTAAATACCATAGGTATGAATTATAAATACCTTGGTATGGGGTGAGAGTTATTTGTGTATGAGATATTATGGGGTTTTTTAGAAAATAGGAAGAGTGAGTCATATAAAGAGGTGGGCTCCTGTCCATGTGTTCCAATAATATAAGAGAGATCACATGCCAAGTGTGTGAAGGGCATGTGGAGGAGTGTGGAGTCAAGAGGAATCCTTCTAGAATTCCTATGTGGAATAAGGAGGATGTGGACATATTGAAAAGAGAGGGTCCCTATGGGCTCCATGTGGGGAGACTCTTGACTTTCTTAATATTTTAAGAGTCTTGAGCATCTTTTGATGTGACACATGGCAAGAGTAGAACACCTATTTCATTAATTTTGGACTAGTGCACTGTCCAAATTCGTTTTGTGAGATAATTTTGGATAAAGCATTTAAAAAAAAAAGGCTCTTATAAAACAAAACTTTGAGTCAAAAAGTAAGATTTTAAAAAATAAAATTAGAAAAAATGACGTGACATGTTATTAAAACTAGAGTACATTAAAAAAAGAGGACTTCATGTTGTTAAAAGAGACAAAAAGTAAGATTTTAAAAAATCAAATTAGAAAAAAAACTAGAGTACATTTAAAAAAAAACATGACACATTTGTACAAGAAGTAGATCATATAACTCAAAGCCATATGGTGTTAAAAAACACCTTCCATTAGCTCAGCCTAGAAGATGTCATCTTTGTCTCTCTTGTCTATTACAACTTTACATTAGTGAACTAAAAAGTCTTTGTGGAACTGTAGTTTCATTTCTTGTCTATTACAGTTACTTTAGAAAACACATAAGTCTATGGAATTAAATTTCACAGTTACTTTAAATTTCTATGGAATTAAATTTCCATCACTTGACTATTAAGTCATTAGAGAGAGCATATGTCCTCGAAAGTTCCTACTATGGCATTAGTTTCATGAGAACAAGCAGACTTTAAACTTGCAGATGCGTAACCAGGGCTGGCATTACAAATCTCCTCACAACTTGTTTCGAATCTTCTGCCGACTTGTAAGCATTCAACAACTCTTCTTTTCTCTCTTGGCTTTCCTCATCTTCACCATTTTTTTCAATACAGCTTCTAGCCACCGCCATATCCTGTACGAAAATTTAACTCGTTCGCATAAGAAGTACGTGATTAAAAGAAGAGAAAAAGAAAGCTAAGGATATTCACCTCTTCTGCTGAGTTCAAATCAAGCAGCCATGTGCGTAACATATCCTCCTTGAATGATTTTCCCTTCATTGGTCCATATAAAAGAGATCTAAGACAGAATTTGAGTTCAGTAAATGAAGTCGGGTAGTAACTAGTCATTGTCTTAGAGGGAAAGTGGGAGAAGGAGAGTGAGGGAGCGATAGTGAGGGATGCACAGTGAGCTGCCCCTCCTTCAAGAGTGATAGAAAGTGAGGGAAGACGTAAAGTGAAAGACGAATACAAGTTAATCAGAAGAACTAGGATGTAAGAAATAAGAGAGTGTTTGTGGAAGGACTACGATGGAAGAATACAAGTGCACTAAGGCACGATGTGTTCGCTATGATAAGGATAGAGAGAAGCATTGGAAATGCTCTACTTTAAGTGAGTGGAGACTGTCCAACTGAATAAAATTTTGTAGAGCATTGGGAATGCTGTACTTTAAGTGAGTGGAGCATTGGGAATTGATACTTTGCCATGAAATATATTACAAATATTACATCATCACATATTCATATCAAAATTCTCATCACAAAAGGTTATATTTCTTAATAATCACATCATCACACATTCATATCATAAAATTGTGTGCATGAAATAAATATATAAATATCATGACTAAATGCCACTTAAGTAATAAGTCAGAAATTGGTGTATAATCAACAAAAACTACATCATGATTCATACATTGTAACAAATAAATGTCAATCATAATATTCATGGAGTAAACAACATCATGAGAATATGCTCCTCATGCATATATACAAACACAACATCATACATGCATCACAACTCTTCTGATGCTTCTAGTGGAGACTGTGGCAACTCTTCTGATGCTTCCAATGGAGGCTGTGGTGCTCTAGATGTACACTCAGTCTCTACTTTTTCTGTAGTATGTAGTGCTTTCGGAGTAGACTCAGTATCCTCTTCCTTAAATGCAAGCGGAGGCTATGGCAACTCTTCTGATGCTTCCAGTGGAGGCTGTGGTGCTGTAGGTGTACACTGAGTCTCTACTTCTTCTGTAGTGTGC
This sequence comes from Dipteris shenzhenensis, assembly GCF_047967505.1. Classification (NCBI taxonomy): domain Eukaryota; kingdom Viridiplantae; phylum Streptophyta; class Polypodiopsida; order Gleicheniales; family Dipteridaceae; genus Dipteris; species Dipteris shenzhenensis. The sequence continues at coordinate 22,767,053 of NC_141603.1, read as the reverse complement.
AGTGCTTTCATAGTAGACTCAGTCTCCTCTTCCTTAAATGCAAGCTCTGATATTGCTTCAGTTGCACGTTGTATTCTAATGGCAGCAATTAGGTCTCGAATGATTTCAGCCCTAAACAATTGTATATCCTCCTCTGAATATTTGAGCTCCAAAGAGTCTTCTGATGAGATCTGTGGCTTAAGTGAGAAAATTTCTTTGAAAATCAACATGCAGTTGTAGGCAACTCTCCACCCACAACTATGCCCATCTTCCTGCTCTACTACTAAACGCTTTTGGAAGTCTAGCGAGTCTTTGTATTGTCATGTTTCTCTGATAGTAGATACCAACTTCTCAATCGACCTGCTCATCATGACATATTAAAAAAACTTAGTGTGTCTATTACATAAGGTACATAATATAGAAGTAACAACAGATTAATAGAATACTTACGTTTGCACTGAGCCATGAAAGCCTGCAATTGAGTTAACAAACCAACAATAGTTGTCTTCAAGGTCCCAAACCACCAGACTCCAATGTTCCCTACGCGAATAATTAAGAACCATTATTATTTAACACAATGTTGCCAGTATAAGATGAAAATAAAGGTTGCCATGATACTTACATCTCGTGATATGCCATAAATAGGACTCGCACGCCATGTAAATGTAAAGGCTGTAACCATTTACAAACATCGGCTATCGTCTTGCTGCTATCGCTAAGTATAGGAGAAAGGAGCGAATCCAACATATACACACGGTTTTGTACGGCTCTACCAAATTGTGAGATAACTATACTACACCAACAAATAAATGAATATTAGCTTATTAGATTTAATCAAAATATTGAATTATCAAGCAGAGAAAAAGTTTTTATCAAACCTGAGAATGGCCATCATAACGTTGTTATTGACCTCATTTGAAGCTCTAGAGAGGATTGAAATCTCCTCTCCCCCAAATTCAAGATACTGAGGTCTATGTTGAATCATAACCCTAACATTAAAAGAGCTTCCCAATTCTTCCAATGAAGCCATGTTTGTAGAGTTGAGGTCTTCTATCCCCTTTGACTCTTTGACGGCATTCATTTCGCACTCCTCTAAGCCATTATCTATTTGCCTTGTGGGAGGGTCCATAATGTCGCCCTTAATGATTGCTCGAATGGTACATATTATAAATGCATAGAGATGCAAATCCGTATATGTTGACAATGTGATGTCATTTTGTATCTAAAAATTTTGACCAAGTACCAAAAAGCAATTGTAGCCCACCCTCCATCCACAATTATAGATGTGGCTATTCTCTTGATGTGATACCTGACATGTTATATACTGTATTTGTTGTGCCAAGTCACATTGCCGCATTACTGTGTCGATAGCACCTACTAACTTTCGAGCTGATCTACACATCAAAACATATAACAACAGTGAATATGTGCATTGCAAATCAATCTACATGTCAAGAAGTGACAACAAGTGTAGTCTATACTTACTCTAACACAGTGCCATGGACGGATGTCATTGAGTTGGCAAAGAAGCACTTCTTAGCAAAGATGTCCACGACTACCAGACTCCAATGTGAGCTGCATTATCAATAAAGAATAATTACTGTGTTTGAGACAATTCTAGCAATGTAATAGAAAAAACAAGTAGGGTTTGATGCTTACTTCTCATAATATGCTGTAAAAATAACTCGTGCATCATTCATAGGAACGTGCTTCAACCACTTGCAAACATCCTCTATGGTTCCTTCTTTGTTGCTAAGCACTTCCGAAATATGAGGATCGAGCATATATGAAATGCTTTGTATATTTTGCAGAAAATTTGCTATAACATTACTATATTTAAAAAAAAAGTATTAGCTTCTTGGGTTTAATCAAAATAAGCAAAGTATAAAGCCAAGGAAAAGGCTGCATCAAACCTGAGGATGGTTGTAATGACTTTGACATTAACCTCTTTCTTAGGATTCAAGAGGATTGAAATCTCTTCTTCACCAAATTTAAAAAAATGAGGTTGTTGTCGAATTAACAACATAGCAGTGAATGAACTTCCAATCTGCTCCAATAGATTCATATTTTCATGACTCATCTTATTGAGAGAGTAGTCTACATCGTATTCTTCTTCACTTGCTATGTCTTCTACATCCTCCTTCTGCTATAAAAATATAAAAAAGCTATGCGATGTACACATCCCAAATAAAGGCTTAAACAAGCAGATAAGGTTTCATACATGCTTTCATTAGAGTGAGTCTCTCCTCCTCTTGGAGCAAAAATTTAAAAAGTAAGGTTTCATACATGCTTTCATTAGAGTGAGTCTCTCCTCCTCTTGGAAGAAAATTTTAAAAAGTTATGAGATTTACACATCCCAAATAAAAATAAAGGTTTAAATAATCATAGAAGTATAAAGATAGCATGCTTTTATTAGACTCAGTCTTTTCTCCTCTTGGAGGAAAATATAAAAAAGTTATGAGATTTACACATCCCAATCAAAGGCTTGAACAAGCATACAAGTATAAAGATAAGGTTTTATACATGCTGCAATGTAGTCATATTTTCAGGTTGTTTCCCAATGGTAGCAATTAGACGCTGAATACTCTCAGCCCGAAATGCTAGCAGATCGGCTTCTGTATATGATTCCATTTTGACTGGTAACTCCAAATCAAAAATCTCTCTAAGAAACAACATGCAGTTGTAAGCAACTCTCCACCCACAGCTGTGCCCATCTTTTTGCTCCATTGGCAGACGTCTTTTGAATTCTACTTCGTCTTGTTGCTACGTGGTTGTTCTGACAGCAGATACTAGCTGATATGTAGCACTGTCCATCATGACATATTAAATATATTAATATGTCATGATCATAAGATACAAAATAAGAAAGTAACAAAAATATTAAGAGAATAATTACCTTGGGGAGTTGGCATGATAGCCTTCCATTGAATTCACAAGCCACAAACGGTTGAGTTCAAGGTCCCAGGCAATCAGACTCCAATGTGAGCTACACGACCAGAATAGAAATGATTATTGTTTTACACAAACTTGCCAAAGAAATAGTAAAAATAAGGTTAGAGTTGATACTTACTCCTCATGATAAGGCATAAAGATGACTCGCACCCCATCTAAATTCAAAGGGCTTAACCAGGTACAAACATCTTCTATAGTCTTTTGAGGAGAGCTAAGAATAGAAGAAAGGAGAGCATCGAGCATGTAGACACGATGCTGCACTGCACTAGGAAGCTGAGAAATAACTACACTGCACCAAGAAATAAACAAACGTTAGCTCATAGAATTGATTTGCATTCTGCACTAGGAAACTGATATATAACTACACTGTAAACAAATAAACAAATGTTAGCTCATTGAAGTAGCAACAAATAAGCAAACGTTACCTGAGAATTGCCAGGTTAACATTGTCATTAACCTCTTTTAAAGGATTGGAGAGGATTGAAACCTCCTCTCTACCAAAGCTCAAATACTGAGGTTCTCGTTTCAAAACGATCCTAACTTCAAATGAGCTCTCCATTTTATCCACCTGCCATGCCTCTATCAGCAGAACTAGAGCTGGGGGTTGAGGAGGCCTGTGGCTGGGGTGAAGAGGAATCAAATCATCCATGTCATCAGTGTCCTTGTGGTCTATGTCTTTTTCATAGCCTGTGGTTAGATTTGCTTGAAACTGAAAATAAGCCATGAAATGCTTGTTTTCAATAATATTTGTGGAGTTGCCTTTTCTGAGGAGATCCTCAAATAAATATCCCATCCTGCACAAGGTGACCTCCCAACCTGCTGGCAGCAAATTCTCCATCATGGTAAGCAAGAGACTCCCACTTTTTACAGGACTTCCATAGTTGTTTTTTTTATAATGTATGGACTTGGGAATATCTTGCTCTTCTAGCATCAATCTCAAATTATTTGAATTCCCTCTTATGTTCTTTTGTAAGGAGTGATCAGGGTTGGGACTCCGCATACACAAAAATAATGATTCAAGAGATTGAATCGCTATGCCACATTCTCTCTTGCCTCTCTTTGCTGCATAAACACCACTATAGATCTTCAAATCTGATGAATATGCTCGCTCTAGAGTAACCTGCATGGCTTCTTTGTCTTTTTTATAAAAAAAATGACAATGTTGCAAATTGCCACTTTGCTAATGGTGGTATATACTATTCTATCAATGAAGTTATGGATATCATCGCTAGAAACTTCATTGATAAAGAATAGTTGTGGCTTATCCCATGCTGACTCATTCTTGATGAAGTCATCTTCTGAGACTCCCCTGAAGTTCACAAGATTTTCAGACTCTGCCATAATTTCTACATTGAATTGAAAGCTTTGGTGCATATCTATCGGCATCCTTATCTCGCTGATTAATCTTTCCACATATGCAACCACCTGTTGTGGGATTTCTTTTCTCATGTAAGAGGTTACTATTTCTGACCCATCTTCATCCTTTTTAATCCACCTATTTGCCCATAGCTTTACCTTGGGTGTTGACAAAGAAGCTATATGCTTGACCACATTATATTCAATGTTACAATGAGTAAGTGGAATTTGTTTCTCTGACAGCAAATACTTAATGGCACTATGCATTGCATCATGCCTCACCTGTACATTGATGCATTCTTCCATGCAGTGGTCTTTGTCTTTTTTTTCCAAAAAACCATTCTTTCTTTAAAATTTTTTGTGCTGCCATGGATGCATACTTGTCAGGTAAGTACTTTATAGGCCTCCACATCCTTGCCGTCAACTCCTTCTTATCCATTACCTTTGAGTTTCCAGAGATAAACAAAGGAGCTTCATAGGTCAACTGTCCACGCTCACAAGCAATGCATGTTTCAAGCATCTCATTGAACACTTCAATAGGACAAAATATGATAGAAGTGTAGTCGGCATATCTGTCCCTCACCACCTTGAGGCTTGTCATATTTTCTTCTCGCTCTTGAGTTCCCCTAGGCACAACTGCAATCAAAGAAGTATAGAAGTTCGTGAGTGTGTCGGCGTCTGCTTTTGTGACCTTTCGCTTCAAATCAGGATTTGGAGAACCAAATGTTGTCCATATAACCCTTGCCTTCTGTAAGACCTCTGATGTTGAGGATATCTTACGCTTTCCATGGACATAATGATTAAGTCTTTCGGACTCAATCAAATACTTGATCTCATGCTTGAATATACAGATTGTTGCAGGATAATAATGGAATGAACTTATCTTTGCAAATTGTTTTGAAGTGAGTCTTTTGACCTCCTTTGATTCCTTTGCGATCTGATTACAAGCATAAGCCCAATGTTGACCATCAATGGGCTCGAATCTGCAATGAAGGAGGAATTCCTTCTTTGCTTCCTTTAGCATATTCTCACCTTGTGCCTCTTTGCCTTGTTCATGTGGAATATTTTTAAGAGTTTCTTTAAAGAATCGACTGAAGGTTTCCTCGAAATGTATAGGCCCTGTAAATGTTATTTGATCCAGAAAAC